>NC_037354.1:18538984-18842015 GCF_002263795.3 Bos taurus
TAAGCACGGAGCAAACAAAGACATTGGTAAAAAATACCAAGATGAATAAGAAGTAACATAAGAATGTCTATACACAAAAATAAACTCAAAATGGATTAAAGATCTAAACGTAAGACCAGAAACTATAAAACTCCTAGAGGAGAACATAGGCAAAACACTCTTCGACATACATCACAGCAGGATCCTCTATGACCCATCACCCAGAATATTGGAAATAAAAGCAAAAATAAAAAAATAGGACCTAATTAAACTTAAAAGCTTTGGCACAACAAAGGAAACTATAAGCAAGGTGAAAAGCCAGCCTTTAGAATGGGAGAAAATAATAGCAAATGAAGCAACTGACAAAAAACTAATCTCAAAAATATACAAGCAACTCCTACAGCTCAATTCCAGAAAAATAAATGACCCAATCAAAAAATGGGCCAAAGAACTAAATAGACAATTCTCCAAAGAAGACATACAGATGGCTAACAAACACATGAAAAGATGCTCAACATCACTCATTATCAGAGAAATGCAAATCAAAACCACTATGAGGTACCATTTCACGCCAGTCAGAATGGCTGTGATCCAAAAGTCTACAAATAATAAATGCTGGAGAGGAGGTGTAGAAAAGGGAACCCTCTTACACTGTTGGTGGGAATGCAAACTAGTACAGCCACTATGGAGAACAGTGTGGAGATTCCTTAAAAAACTGGAAATAGAACTGCCTTATGATCCAGCAATCCCACTGCTGGGCATACACACTGAGGAAACCAGAAGGGAAAGAGACACGTGTACCCCAATGTTCATCGCAGCACTGTTTATAATAGCCAGGACATGGAAGCAACCTAGATGTCCATCAGCAGATGAATGGATAAGAAAGCAGTGGTACATATACACAATGGAGTATTACTCAGCCATTAAAAAGAATACATTTGAATCAGTTCTAATGAGGTGGATGAACCTGGAGCCGATTATACAGAGTGAAGTAAGCCAGAAAGAAAAACATCAATACAGTATACTGATGCATATATATGGAATTTAGAAAGATGGTAACGATTACCTTGTATATGAGACAGCAAAAGAGACACTGATATATAGAACAGTCTTTTGGACTCTGTGGGAGAGGGAGAGGGTGGGATGATTTGGGAGAATGGCATTGAAACATGTATAATATCATGTATGAAACAAGTCTCCGGTCCAGGTTCGATGCACGATACTGGATGCCTGGGGCTGGTGCACTAGGACGACCCAGAGGGATGGTACAGGGAGGGAGGAGGGAGGAGGGTTTAGGATGGGGAACACATGTATACCTGTGGCGGATTCATTTTGATATATGGCAAAATCAATACAATATTGTAAAGTTAAAAAATAAAAAAAAAGAAAGTCTAAATTTTGTCATTACAACAGCTTGAAGAATAATGCCTTAATCTAAATATTAAAATCCAAAACAAACAAGAAAAATTATTCATCAATTAGTTGCATAGTATGCATGACATGACCACAAACGCATCAAAGTCATAAAGATTCCTGCTCACTGAATTGCAAGATAAAATTACCTTCACATGGTAGAGACTGAATAGCTCATCCCAAATAAAACTCAATAACTATATGGCACAAATCTTTGACCATGACTTCCTCCGGGGTGGTTGGACCACTACTCCCTGAATTTTCCCTGCACACAGGAAAGAATCCACCCATGATAACAAAAGTCACCAGCCTCCCTCTCCTAAAGCAAGATGAACACATTCTGTTTTCCACTGTCAGAGATCATTTTCTACCATTTTTGTGCCCTGTATTGACCTGGAGGGCAATATAATACATAGTGAAGCCCTTACTAAATTCATCTACCTAGGTTTAAATGGAAATCAACAAAGCTTGGCTTTACCAAACATTAAAATATCTCTAATAAAAAAAAATCCTCAAAAATAGGATGACCTTGAAATTATTAATTCTTGCAAGGAGGCACCCTGTGCCATTATTCAAACAAAATGTTCCATGTTCATACATGATGAGTCTGCTGCTGCTGCTAAGTCGCTTCAGTCATGTCCGACTCTGTGCGACCCCATAGACGGCGGCCCACCAGGCTCCCCCATCCCTGGGATTTTCCAGGCAAGAATGCTGGAGTGGGTTGCCATTTCCTTCTCCAAACATGATGAGTCTAGTAAGGTATTATCGTTATCAAATCCCTTACAACCTAAATAAATACCCTGAATGATCTTACCCTCAGCTTAGAGGACTTGATAAATTAGCAATTTGGGTCATGGGGCTCTTGATGGAAAAAAAATTGTTACTTATTTTGGGAACCATTATCTTGATCTGTGCTTGCTCTTGAATGTGCCTTTATTGCTGCTCCAAAGTAGCCAGATTGTCATGGAATGAGCACCTCCATGCTTGTAAAACCTCTTGATGAATGCCCAGGGCACATTACAAAAGAGGAGGACATCTAAGATGGCTAGAGTTGGTCACAAAGGATAAAGACTAGAAGGAGATCATTGATAGGTCATGGCTACCAGTTGACAGGGGAGCAGGACCTGGGCAATCTGGGCTTCTCACCTCCTTCCTTGTCCTTGGGATGTACATTCTGCCCACCATTCCCACAGTGGTAGCTATTTTCACAGACACTGACTAGAGAGACCAGTGTGGTATTTGATCCATCTGGACTGTGTTAAAGGCCCAGTAAAGGTCCCTTTATAAAGTAAAGACTCTGGTGGTAGGTTTGGAAATCTACTCATCTTGTGGCTGCCCAAGATAAGCCCTGTAAGGAAGTTCACTTTCTT
This sequence comes from Bos taurus, assembly GCF_002263795.3. Lineage (NCBI taxonomy): Eukaryota > Metazoa > Chordata > Mammalia > Artiodactyla > Bovidae > Bos > Bos taurus. The sequence continues at coordinate 18,541,747 of NC_037354.1, forward strand.
ATTAAATCTGCTGCCTACCAATCTAGAGTGGTCTTTTTCTTCAATCCTTCCTTGTCTTCTATACAGAGGCTAGTTTCAAATTTCACCCAGGAAAGTCCCAAGTTTGAGAACAATACTTGATTTGAGATCTATGTGCATTTTTGATGATTATTAGAAGATGTTAAGAGTAGTAAAAGGGCCAGTGCAGGAAATGCAAGAGATGTGGTTCAATCCCTGGGTCAGAAAGATCCGCTGGAGAAGGGATAGCAACCTACTCCAGTATTCTTGCCTGGAGAGTTCCATGGACAATGGAGCCTAACAGGCTACAGTCCATGGAGTCGCAAAGAGTCGGACACGACTGAAGCAACTTAGCAAGCATGCAGAACAGTAAAAATAATTACAAATTTGGGATAATCAACATGAATATATAGAGTTTAGATTTATATTTATATACAGAAAATTTCACCAGTTTTAGCAAGAGTTTAAGCCAATTTTCAATCAATGAGTAATCCTTTTTTGTGACTCAAAAGCATCATATACTAACCACCGAAGTCATCAGTCATCTCAAAAACTTTAGTGATTTCTATTTTTCTTAAAAATTAATATAAAGACTTTAACCTGTGTTGTAGTCTTACCTAATCTGGGGAGAGGAAAATCAGCCTCCAATAGATAGATACAGTTGATTACTACAGGTTCCCTTTCCCCATCACCACAATCTGGTGATAGGAAATCAAGTCCGAGACTTAATTCCAAAATACACACATGCATGCACATGTTAGAAATATGAATCATATTTTATAGACTTTGGCGGTCATTGAGATAGGAAATCTAGATAATGATTTCAAATTACCATTTTCAAAAGGTTGCTTTTATTGCCATGTGAAAGACAGACTGGAGAGGACAGGGCTGAAAGGAGTGAATCAGAGTTGCTTGAGGGAGGCTTGTAATAAGTCAATGCCAATGAGGATAGAAAGGGTGAAAATGGGACTGAATATGATCCTGAATTAACAAGCATTAATAGCATCACTTCTAGCAAAGTATGCAAGTGAAGAAAGACTTGGCAAGTAAAATGAATGTCAGACCCATGATGTCAGTGTCTGTGCCACAATATGAGAGAACTGTAGAAGTATCTCAGATAGGAAAAAAGAAGCCACTAATTCCAATTTTTGAAATGCTGTCTGAAGAGTACATGAAATGTCTAAGAGGTAGTTCTATATATAATTCTCAGTTCAGTTCAGTCGCTCAGTTGTGTCTGACTCTTTGCAACCCCATGGACTGCAGCACACCAGGCCTCCCTGTCCATCACCAACTCCTGGAGTTTACCCAAACTCATGTCCATTGAGTCGGTGATGCCATCTAACCATCTCATCCTCTGTTGTCCCCTCCTCCTCCTGCCTTCAATCTTTCCCAACATCAGGGTCTTTTCAAATGAGCTAGCTCTTCACATCAGGTGGCCAAAATATATATAATTCTAGAGCACATGAAAAAATTCTAGATCAAAATATAAATTTGGATTCATTATTATAAACTAGCAGATGAAAGAACAGACATAAACAAAAGAGCCTGAGTAAAGCAATAAAATAGAAGGAAAATAAGCTCTAGGCTTCAATCCTTGGAAACAGAATTATTTAAGACATGGGTGGAGAAAAATAATTGTACTAAAGAGATGTGGAAGGCAGAGCTCAGAAAAAAAGAAGAAAACAAAAGGAAATTGAGGGAGTAAGTTGTAAGAGAAAAATGAATTTCAAGATAAAGAATGTTCATATTGTCAATTACTCCCAAAGAGTAAGTAAAAGAAAATGACAAATTCATTGGATAAGGTTTCTAGAAACTCAGAGTTTACCATAGTGTAAACAGGTCCAGTGAGAACAGAATATAGATCAAATTCCTTACTCAAAGTTGCCTTTATTTTCCAATTATATAGTAGTATCAAGCCATTTTGTCTCTACTATTATGTCATAATGATTTATCTTAGTTTTCACTCAACCACCTAGGGCTATACCTCATAAAACATTTCCTGAATTATTTTGATCTTGTACATGATTTTGAAAATTGTAAACCTGGGCAAAATCCCAAATGGAAAAGTTATCTTGAAAAAGCATTTTCCTATATATAAAACCCCAAAAGTTTATTTTCCAGGGGGAAAAAAAATTAAAGCCCCATATCCAATATAGTGCTGTTCATGTATTTTGTATTTACAAAGGCAGAAAAGAAGGCTATTAGGCCCACCACTCTGAGAGTGAACATAAATCCCAGTGCCTCTTGTGGAAAAGAATATTAAATTCTTATATCGCAGGTTTCATAGCCTCAGGGACAGACAGAACGTCTAAGGAGTCAGAAGCTCGGCGGGAGCTTCAAGAACAATTTGGCCTCTGAAAAGAAAACACAGAAGATGATCCAATCATAGTCACTGTGTGCTATAGACAATGACTGTCTTTGACTCATCAACAGACTGGCTCCTCGAAGCAGACAAACAAAAATTGCCTCTAGCAGCCAAAATTATAAAGCATTAATAGTTCTCTGGCACCCAGAGAGCTTAAAATTCAAAACAAGGCAACAATCAACTGTGTACAGTTTTCAGTGATTCTCCCAAGAGCCATCTTGAGGCTTTCGACCAATTTCTACACTGCGCTTGCTGCCCTTGTGATTTTTATGCCTCTGGGCCAAAATGACAATATACCATACCAAGTGACTCTGGATCTGGACTAGATAAACAATTAATTCTAAAGTCAGCCAGAAGCCACTACTACTAGCTTCAATCCTTGGAAAAGGACGAAAAGCAAATATTACCCTGACTGCAGTACTGAGTGCGGAGACCTGGAGAAAGCCCGGGAGTGTCATGATATTTGCAATACGTATGAATGACGATCTACTTTTAATCGAGTTTCCTACCTCTTGTTTTCCCCAGTGATATCCTAGTATCCAGGAATAGCCAGAGAGAAGCCACCACTCTCTCTTTCCCCTTTAGTACACAATAGCACGATTCAGCCAGTTGATGTTATGTATTTTTTATTATTCTTGAAATCAGGAGATCTCTCTTACACATATTGAATGTTCAAGATTGGCAGAAACTCAGAACTCCTTTTTTTAACATCAATTTCAATTGCAGATATCTGTACTTAGCCTCAGAAATTTCATTCCATTCACAAAACTGATATATTTTAAAAAAGCAGGTCAATGCAAAAGGCCTACTCCAAGTATACAAATGGGAATGTATTTTTTAAAACCTCAAAAACAATATCTTAGTCATTCATTTACAATTATTCATTTCCTCCCTATTTTATGCTAAACAAGAGAATGTGCATTAGAAAAATAACCAGAAAAAAAAAACCTCTTTAGATTAAGAACTATATCTCTTTATGCATATGTAATACAGAAATACCTACTAAAATTTTCTCTTTTATACTCCCTAATTTTTCCCAAAGCAATGATTTCCCATTAAGTAAACACATACAAAAATAGTACAACTGATTCAAATAATCCATAGGTTCAAATAATGCCTAGAAAGTGAAAGACATACATTTAATACCTACCCAGTTAAGGTCACTGCTGAAAGCCATAGCAGTCCCTGGAAGCCTCTTGGCTCTATTTCCCTTGGCAGTAAAAAGCTGAGAGTATTGGGGCACTGGGTTCAGCAACCTTAGTTTCACCGATAGCCATCCCCATTGAAGACTGGCCATCATCTTTGAACACCGCTTTAGTCGTGTCCGACTCTGTGCGACCCCATAGACGGCAGCCCACCAGGCTTCCCCGTTCCTGGATTCTCCAGGCCAGAACACTGGAGGGGGTTGCCATTTCCTTCTCCAATGTATGAAAGTGAAAAGTGAAAGTGAAGTCGCTCAGTCATGTCCGACTCTTAGCAACCCCATGGACTGCAGCCCACCAGGCTCCTCCGTCCATGGATTTTCCAGGCAAGAGTACTGGAGTAGGGTGCCATTGCCTTCTCCGACTGCTTTGGAAGAGGTCCTTAAAAATAAGGGAATTACTGACTTTATCTCCTCACCAGCATCTGGGATTAACCTATGCTTCTGTAACGCTCAATGACAATCTCTTGTATCTCCCCTCTGTATAACTTATGTCTTCAATGTCCTTATGTTTTTATATACACGGGGGGAAAAAAAAGTCAGAAAAAAAAAAACTGTCTTCCTGAAATTTTGATTCATTTGCACAAAGATCTCTGAAGCAGGTAAACATTAGGGGCCTTGTTATGGTGGAATGGGAAAGACTCAGTGGTAGAAAATTCAAAGAGAAAACCAAAAATCAGTATCTCTAAAAAATAGCCTAATGCCATGGTGATTAAATGCTTAGACAAGTCTGGGTTCAAATCCTGGCCCTGCCATTTGTAACTTGTATAATCTCGAGCAAAACATGCGGTCTCTTCCCCCCCCAGCTTTTTCTTAATAACAGAGAGTAGTTATTGTTGGCTTCCACAGACACTGCCACTTAGCGTTTTTTTCCCTTGGTTCTTTTGTGAAATGGAGATAATAATAGTCCTTTTATCCTGGGGCTGTTATGAGAATAAATGAGTTAATATTTCTGAAAGGCTCAGAAGAGCATACTACATAATAAGTACTATGTGTTTGTTAATTACAAACAAACACCTTAGAGAAATTCATCCATGCTTCAGTACTGGTTTAGGATAAGTTGTTTGATCTAAAACCTACAACAGGGAATTAAAAATAGCTAAATTCATACATGAAGAAGTAAATAACTCCCCTCTAGTTAAACTAAAACTCAATTTCACAAATGTAGTGCTCACTTTACACAGAGCCTTTAGGAAAATATTAAGTAGATTTCTCAGAAATATATTGCAATATGGATGAAATATAGTTTCTTTCTATTGATAAGACCCAGCATTTTCCCTGCTGTAAAATAGTTACACATCTAATATATTTCATTTCAAAGAACCTCTAGGTATTATTCAAATTTTTTTCTTTTTTCAAAATTTATTTTTAATTGAAGGATAATTGCTCCATAATATTGTGTTGGCCCCTTGACATATATAAACATGAATCAGCCACAGGCACACACATGCCAAATTGTTATTGCATTAAAATTCGTATGTTGTCCCTATACAAAAAGTATTAACTTAAAAATAGCAGAGGAACTATATTCAATATTTTGTAATAACCTATAATGGAAAATAATTTTTAAAAGCATATAAATAAATATATATGTATAGCCAAATCAGTTTGTTGTACACCTGAAACTAATATTGTAAATCAATTATACTTTAATAACAAACTAGGCTTAATAGAACTACAAATCCTCACATTGGATAAATGTGATTATTGAATTTTTAAAATATATCCTTAATATAAAGGTCATATATGGCAAGTTCACAGCTAACATGATACTCAATGGGAAAAGGCTGAAAACATTTCCTCTAAGATTAGGAATAAGAGAAGCATGCCTGCTCTCATCACTTTTCTGCATCATACTATTGGAAGTTCTAGCCACAGCAATCAGAAAAATTGAAAAGGAAATCTGAATGGGAAAGGAAGAAATACGACACTATATATAGAAAATCCTAAAGATCTTACCAAAAAACTATGAGAACTCATCAATGAATTCAGTAAGGCTTCAGGATACTAAATTAATATATGGAAATTTGATGGGTTTCTACACACTAACAGCCAATTATCAGAAAGAGAAATTAAGAAAACAATTTACAGTTGTATCAAAAAGAATAAAATATCTAGGATAAATCTAGGAGGAGGTAAAAGAGTTGTACTTGGCAAACTGTAAGACACTGATGAAAGAAACTGACACAAACAAATGGAAAAATATATGGCGCTTTTGGACTGGAAGAATTAACATTGTTAAAATTACCATATTACCCAAGAAATCTACAGATTCTATGCAATTCCTAACAAACAAATTTCCTGACATCTTTCACAGAACTGTCAGGCTCATGTGATCAATTAATCTGTGACAATGGAGGCAAGAATAAACAGTGGGGAAAAGACAGCCTCTTCAATAAAATAATCAAATGTTCTCATACCATATACAAAAATAAAGTCAAAATGGATTAGAGACTTAAATGAAAGGCCTCAAATCACATAACTTCTAGAAGGAGAACATAAGTATTAGTATCTCTGACACTGACCTGAGCAATATTTTTTGGATATTTTTATCTGCCTAGGCAAGAAAAACAAAAGCAAAGCTAAACAAGTGGGACTGCATCAAATTAAAAAGTTTTTCCACAGTGAAGAACACTAACCAATCAAATGAAAAGACCAGCTATGTGATAACAGGATAATATCCAACATACACAAAGAATTCTTCCAAATTAATGTCAAAATCAAAAACAATTTAAAAATGGACAGAGGGAGTGAATAGACATTTTTCCAAAGAGGATATGAAGATGACCAACAGACACTTGTAAAGATGTTCAGCATCACTAAATATTGGAGAAATGAAAATCAAAACCAAATGATATCACTTTACATCATTCACAATGATTAATTATCAAAAAGACAGCATATAACAAGTGCTGGCGAGGATGTGGAAAAATGGGAGCCTAGTGCACTGTCCGTGGGAATGTGTATTGGTGCAGCCACAATGGAAAACGTTATGGAGTGTTCTCAAAAAAGTATAAATGGAACTACTGTACTATCCAGAAATTCCACTTCTGGGTTTCTTCCTGAAGAAAACAAAAAGATAAATTCTGAAAGATACATGCACACTGATGTTCAGTGCAGCATTATTTACAGTAGAAAATATATGGAGGCAATCTAAGTCTATTGATAGAGAGTAGGTAAAGAGATATTTTACATATATATACATGTGACAAAGGTACAATATGTGTGCGTGTATATGTGTATATATATAGCCCACTACACAGTGGAATATCACTCAGCCTTAAAAAATGATAAAATCCTGCCATTTGAGACAACATGGATGGACGTAGAGTATTACGCTAAGTAAAATAAGTCAGAGAAAGACAGATGCCATATTATTTCACTTATATGTGAAATACAAAAAACAATTGAAGAAACATAACAAATAGAACTAATAGATACAGAAAACAAACAACTGGTTACCGAGGGGAAGTGAGATTAGAAAATGAGTCAAATAGGTGAGGTTGATTAAGAGGTACAAATATCCAGTTACAAAAAAAAATCACAGGGATGAAATGCACAGCATGGAGAATATAGTCAATAATATTGTAATATCTTTGAATGGTGACAGGTGGTAACTAGACAGATCAGCGTGGTCATTTTGTAGTAGGTAGAAACAGTTAATCACTATGCTCTTATGCTACATACCTGGAACTAACATAGTGATGAGGGTAATTATATCTCAACTAAAAAAAAAAAAAGAAAAAAGAAAATAAAATATAGCTGATTTACAAAAAAAAAAAAAGAAGAAAAATCAAACATAAAAAAATGAATAAATAAACATGTAGACTCATGGAAAAAACACATCAAAATGCTACTGTTGGTTGTCTCTGGGGGGAGGATTATAAGTGGTCATTAATTTTTTTTCTTTATGCTTGTATTTCTAGTTATATGTAACAAATATGTATTGTTTGTAAAATTAGAAAAAAATAAATGTCATTAAAATAAAATTTTAAATACAAATATGCCTACCAAAGAAAATGTATCTAAAATAGAAACAGCTGCCATCAGTTAAAGTGGCTCACTACATACAAAAAAGGGCATGAGATCAACTTTAAAAATCGTGTCTCATTTATCATCATTTTATGGAATTGATTTTCCGTCCTGAGAAATAAAGAAATTTTGTACCTGACCCACCAGAAGACAACATGGTTTGACTTTAAGAAAAATAAAAAATAAAGCAGAAAATAAATCTTCTATGTTGAAAGAATAATGTATAGATTAAAATACAAATTTTAATATTTATTTTCCTTTATTAGTGAACACCTATTATATGATTGCCTTAATTTTCTGAAACTCTTTACACTTATTTCCTCATAAATTTTACCTCTAGATATCAGTGACATTGCACAATGAAATATTTATAGCTGAACATACAAGAGCCAGTGTTAATATTTGGAGACACACGCTGAAATGACTGACTATACACTACCAAGATGTGAAACTGAGGCAATATTTAATGAACAAACTTGAAAATACAACATGTCAAGTTTAGAAACAGTCATTACAAAGGGTGATCCTTTGAACTTTCTTTTCCACAAATGAAGTTCCAACATTTTTAACTTTACTGAAAGCTCCCAAAACCAAAAAATTTTAAAAAAGGCAGCAGCCTATACTTGGTAGATGTCCAGTTGTTTTAGATTTGCTATTATGATATTGGAGGAAAATGTTTGAATATTTCAGGGGATGGAATAATTCAGGGGATAGAATTGTGGCTCTAAAACACTTTTAGATTGTCAGACTAGTGAGAGCTTATGAACGTACAGCCTCTGTAGATACCTGGGAGCCTCCGGTCTTCAGTAGGACCTCAGACATACTAGCCATCTTGAAATTCTTAATAATTTTGGAAGAAGGAGTCCAAATTTTCCTCTTGCACCAGATACCATGCTTTATATAGTCTATCCTTAATAGAGGTCTCTTAACTCTCCAGTTCTCTCTTTCACATATTATTGTATGTTCAAAGGACATTCATTCCATTTATTTACCCTAAGATCATCTGCAAAGAATGTAAGCAGCAGCACCTGTCTTGCCACGTCCCTAAGTGACGGTAAATGGGCCACATGCTTTGGCCTCACTTCCCCTTTTGTTACCTGGGACCTATTTTGGTCAATGATATCCTCTTCTTTATCTTTAGACCTATCCTCCTCCACATCATTTACTTTCAGCCAAAACCTGCCCAAGTATCTGGCACATTTAGCAAAAAAGATGTATCTTTTATTTTTATCTCCTATTCAGAAACCTACCAGTTTATAGCCAAGAATATGAATCAGTACTTTTTTCTTCTTCATGAAAATAATACAAACACAGTAGAACAGTACAAAAATACATTAAAATATTTTTTAAAAATCTTCATCATTTTACCATCAAGAGAAAAATACTATCTAAAAATATTGTTTTTAAGAAAAAAGCTGGTTTTAGAAAAGGCAGAGGAACCAGAGATCAAATTGCCAACATCCGCTGGATCATCGAAAAAGCAAGAGAGTTCCAGAAAAACATCTATTTCTGCTTTATTGACTATGCCAAAGCTTTTGACTGTGTGGATCACAATAAACTGTGGAAAATTCTGAAAGAGATGGGAATATCAGACCACCTGACCTGCCTCTTGAGAAATTTGTATGCAGGTCAGGAAGCAACAGTTAGAACTGGACATGGAACAACAGACTGGTTCCAAATAGAAAAAGGAGGACGTCAAGACTGTATATTGTCACCCTGGTTATTTAACTTATATGCAGAGTACATCATGAGAAACGCTGGACTGGAAGAAGCAGTGGAATCAAGATTGCTGGGAGAAATATCAATAACCTCAGATATGCAGATGAAAGTGAATGTGGAGAGTGAAAAAGTTGGCCTAAAGCTCAACATTCAGAAAACAAAGATCATGGCATCTGGTCCCATCACTTCATGGGAAATAAATGGGGAAACAGTGTCAGACTTTATTTTTGGGGGGTTCCAAAATCACTGCAGATGGTGATTGCAGCCATGAAATTAAAAGACGCTTACTCCTTGGAAGAAAAGTTATGACCAACCTAGATAGCATATTCAAAAGCAGAGACATTACTTTGCCAGCTAAGGTCCGTCTAGTCAAGGCTATGGTTTTTCCTGTGGTCACGTATGGATGTGAGAGTTGGACTGTGAAGAAGGCTGAGCACCGAAGAATTGATGCTTTTGAACTGTGGTGTTGGAGAAGACTCTTGAGAGTCCCTTGGACTGCAAGGAGATACAACTAGTCCATTCTGAAGGAGATCAGACCTGGGTGTTCTTTGGAAGGAATGATGCTAAAGCTGAAACTCCAGTACTTTGGCCACCTCATGTGAAGAGTTGACTCATTGGAAAAGACTCTGATGCTGGGAGGGATTGGGGGCAGGAGGAGAAGGGGACCACAGAGGATGAGATGGCTGGATGGCATCACTGACTCGATGGACGTGAGTCTGAGTGAACTCCGGGAGGCCTGGCGTGCTGCAATTCATGGGGTCACAAAGAGTCGGACGTGACTGAGCAACTGAACTGAACTGAAGAAAAAAGCGATCTATAGCAAAAAATTAAAAATTTTAAGTTAAATAAAAATATTATTTCTTTGCCTTTTTCTAAGCATTTATCATGAAAAGTGTGGTCCATGAGAAGACCAAAGGAGGTCTTCAAGACTCAGGGGGTCCATGAGGTCAAACATGTTTATTACCAGCAGTCACTGCCTTCTTCACAATCATACCCTCAGAGGAATGAATAACTTTTTATGCCATGCCTTGATGAAGCAGTGATTTCTATTTATCAAATCTTGACTTCTAAGCACATTTAAAAAAATATTCAGTGTGATGAAATGAGAAATATGCACAAAGCACTTCAACACAGTAAAGTAAGCTAGCTGTCTTGAGGAAAAGCATTTGGCCCATTATTTGAGCAGTGAGCAGAACCAAATACTTTTATCACCAAGTTTCATGACTGACAAAAAACTATGTTGATTCAGACTTGAGTATTTGGGAAACATTTTTTTTTTCCAGAAATGAACACAGTGAAGCCGTCACATCAAAGGAAACAGTGGATATACTTGTGGTCAATGATAAAATTTAAACTTTCAATTGAAAAATCAGAATTGTAGAAAATGCATTCCCTCTACAATGAGCTTTATGGCTTCAGAGTAGTTAAAGACTATTCTGATGACATTGGTGATGATATTAACAAATATGATTTTTGATACTGTATAATTAAATATGTTATTTGGGATATATACATGATTCAATGAAATAATATATTCCAAGATCATGCATGAGTAAAAGAGCCAGAGTCTAATTCAAAAAACTCACTTTCAAAAATAGTGCAAAGTTATTTTCAGACACTCAAAAGTAAAATCTTTATTATGTGTGTGTGTGCACTCAGTCACTTAGTCTTATCCAACCTTTTCCAACCCTATGGACTGTGGCCTGCCAGGCTCCTCTGTCCATGGGATTCTCCAGGCAAGAACCCTGGAGAGGGTTGCCATCTCCTCCTTCAGGGGATATTTCTGATCCAGGGATCGAACCCTGGGTCTCTTACGTCTCCTGCATTACAGGTGGATTCTTTACCACTGATCCACCGTGGAAGCTCTTATCATCTATAGATTTGTGTTAAAAATAATTAAGAGACCTGGAATGAAATGGATGGGGTAAAATAGAGAAAGAAATTTGAAAAATAGGAAAAAGCAAGTTGATTAACCTAAGTCAGCTTTGAGTATTAAAAATATTTAGAAAAATAAATTGGTGAGATAAACTCAAGGCCAAAGTAAAATACTTGACTACAGTAAGAGAGATAGTAGAAAATAATCATAGCACTATGAATCTTCTTAAGTAGGTGGGAAAGCCATAGTCGATACTCACATTATTAAGACAATTTAATGGTTAGTTTGCATTTTAAAAATATAAGATCACAGAGCTTCTCTGATGGCTCAGTGGTAAAGAATTTGCCTGCCAACGCAGGAGACAGAGCTTTGATCTCTCATCTGGGAAGATCCCCCATGTCATGGAACAACTAAGCCCGTGCATCACAATTATTGAATCTGTGCTCTACAGCCAGGGAGCCACAACTCCTGAGACCATGTGCCACAGCTACTGAAGCCTGAGCTCCCCAAAGCCCATGCTCTGCAAGGGAGACCACAGCAGTGAGAAGCCAACACACCACAGCTAGACAGCAGCCCCCACACTCCACAGCAACGAAGACCCAGCACAGCCAAAAATAACCAAAGTCACTGTTAAAATATACGTAAGAACAATAATAAAAAGAAGATAAATAGAAAGCACAAAATTTATTACAGTAAAGAAAATGCATTAACAAACATCAGATCATTGCAATGTAAGGCACGAAACAGGAAGTGAAGAAGCAGAGAAAAGCAGGGTTAAGTAACACAAAATAAACCAAAGCCTCCTAGTAATTGTTGTATTAATCTGGGTTTTTCCAGAGAAACAGAACAAGATATATAGAGATAGATAGATAGATAGATATATACACACATATCTTGGTGTTGCAATTTGCAACTTAGAGTTTATAAAAGGGGAGACTTAAAATCACTGAAAAGTATATAAAATAAATTGATAAAAAACAAGTATAAGAAGTAGCAGAAACTGGAGCTTCCTCCTCAGTTCAGAAGATTCATTTTAGAAAAACAGCTGCTAGACAACAGAAAGTACCACAGAAACCATACAAATCTTCAAACTGCCCGCTGAATATCTGACGAAAGCATGCTGAAACTAATCAGGCATAGATACTGGGAAACAAGGAGATTCTCCACTGTCTCAGTCAGCAAACAATTGGTATCTACAGACCTTTCCATGTTTAAGGGAAAATAATCACACAAAAATAAATACCAGCATAAGGCCTGAATAAGAGTCATCTGGTTGACTAACATTTCCAAAAGTCTGGGTCTCAGAATTTATTCTGAAGCTACTAAAAGGTAAGAGACAAGGGCTTGTCATAAATATATATTTGAAATTCTGATTTAAATGTTAAAATGATTTCTGTATTTCAGGATCTTCTGGTACCTAGAATATGCTGGTATTCATTGTGTATCTAGAACTGATGACTACTTTCTGAGAATCTCTTATGGAATTGGTATTTTCAGAGAGACTTTGAGAAATGCTCCTTAGAAATATCTTTGTAATGGAAATATAAGCAACATCTGTTATAAAAATATAAAAGCAAGCTTTTGAAACTTCAAAATGGGGAGGGGGTTCATTAATTAAAAAGAGATCTGTGTTGAGATGAAAATTTTATTGCCCTATAAGTGCATTTACATTCTTCTGAACACTTTAGAAATAATTTTCTTTCAAAAAAATTATTACAAGGCTTGCTAAAAGGTAGAATTTTACCTAGTTGACTCTATGAAGCTAGCACAACGCTGGTACTAAAACCTTAGAAATACAACAAAGTCACAAATCAATCTAGCTTATAAATACAGAAGCAAGTATTACTACATAAATATTAGATCTGATTACATGAAACTTTAAATTATCTAAATCAAAAATATCCTAATTGTAATAAACATCTAAAAATATTTGCAATTACTTGCAAAAGTGTCAATATCCTTAATATTTAAGGATAAAATACTGTTCAAATAATCAAAGAAAAATTGAAAAAGAGGAAGGGATATACCATTGGCATGACAACTAAAGGATCCCAAAGTTCATCAAAATTGAAGATTTTTTTTTTTCCCCAGTGATAGAAAATTCTAAACAGCCTGCTTCTGGAGAATTGTACAGTGGAGTAAATTGGGAGATAAATTTAGGATATTCTCGTGTGTTGTCATGGTACCTGAAGCTATAAAACTTCACTTAGGCGTTTTCTTCATAGAGGTCAAGTAAAGCATCTGCCTGCAATGCTGGAGACCTGGGTTCGACCCCTGGGTGGGGAAGATCTCCTGGAGAAGGAAATGGCAACCCACTCCAGTATTCTTGCCTGGAAAATGCCATGAACAGAGAAGCTTGGTAGGCTACAGTCCATGGGGTCGCAGAGTCGGACACAACTGAGCGACTTCACTTCACTTTCATATCCAGGAAAGAAAAAGGGGGAAAAAAATCGGTAACCCCACCTCTGGCGAAAGCAAGTAATCAGTATGTGTATGTGGGAAATGTAATTATGCAGGACTACAGTCTTGGGGAAAGAAATGACAACAATATCAACAAACAGAAACATAAATGTCATGTTTAAAAAAGACACATCAAACAAAATCCTGGCACTATTAAGGCAACTGGCAGCTCAGTCTGAGTAAAAGAAATACTGGGTTGGCCAAAATGGTCATTAGGTTGCTTCTCTGTAAGACAAAAGATGCAAAAGGGAAATACTGTGTATGTACATAGAAGACCTGTATATTACTTTTTTCTTAAATTACAGAGAAAGGAAGCGAAAATAAAGTCCCAAAATTCCAGATACTCCAAATCCTAGAAACCTACTCTTCCACAACACCCAGACATTTAAAAGTTAGCACAAAACATCAAAACCCTCAATGGCATCCAAGCTGCTATGTCAGTATCTACACTAGAAGCAAGAGCTGGGTGGCTTAACAGGACAGAAAGATAGAGAAGAACTGTCTTCCTCATGGTTTGGGAACTGGACAGAAAATTAAGAGAGAAAACATTAATCAATGCAAAATGTCTAAAACAAAATCGAATTCTTAAATTTGTGTGTATGCTATAGGGTATGTGTGTGAGCATGTATGAAATACAAAAAGGAACAAATATATGTAAAGGTAAAAAAGATATGCAGAAAATTTCACTTTGGGGAAAGAAAAAAAAAAAAACATCTAAAGAAACAATGGTGATTTTAAGATAAGAAAAATTTGGACTCAACACAGTGAACCAAATCAGTCAGCACACACATAGAAAATATGGAGTTAAACATATAATTTTTAACTAAAGTCTTCTGAGTGATGGAAATATAAACTTTTAAAATTTCATTTTCTTTTGCATAATTTTTACCTTCTGATGCTGCTGCTGCTGCTGTGTCGCTTCAGTCGTGTCCGACTCTGTGCGATCCCAGAGACGGCAGCCCACCAGGCTTCCCCACCCCTGGGCTTCTCCAGGCAAGAATACTGGACTGGGTTGCCATTTCCTTCTCCAATGCATGAAAGTGAAAAGTCAAAGCGAAGTTGCTCAGTCGTGTCCGACTGAGCATGGACTGCAACCCCATGGACTACAGCCCACCAGGCTCCTCTGTCCATGGGACTTTCCAGGCAAGAGTACCTTCTGAAGTTTCTACAACTAATTTGTTAAGATTCTAACTAAACCAATATTTATTTTTCTATATGCCAGGTACTGTAGTAGACATTATGAATACATCAGTAAGCACATTAAATATGTTCTCTGCCCTTCAGGCACTAACTCAATAGAAAGAGATTACCAAGAATTAGAAAAGCATAATACAGTATGATAAAGTGTTATGATTATATTGATAGATAATTGTAAAAATAAGAGAAAATACAGTACAACTCCTTTAGGAGTTGGCTAGCAAAACACAACTCAGCAGAGAATAGTTTATGTAAAGAAATAACTTATGATAAAGTGAGTGGGCATTTAAGTATTTAAGAAATGAAGACAGCAAATATAGATTTCCTAAATTGCTGTATTAAGAGATGACATTGAACTTTGTAAACAGGGAACTGGAACATTACCTGAAGGGGAATGTAACATTTGGAGAGAAACTCACATTACAGAGATTGTGTGAGAGTTGTATTGATGACAAGAACAAGAGGGAGGGAGGAAGGGAGTGGGAGTGGAGAGAGAGAGAGAGAACGAACCCTAATAGCATAAGAACCCAGACACCCCAGCTTTTCTGCATTTCCTCACTTTCTAAAGACTATCCCAGTGAAACCCAATGTCCCTTTTCCCTATTCGTGGGTCTCTTCTTGCTGCCATTTTAGTTCATCAGCAAGCCATCCTTTGCGATTTGTTAGTGATCTGAAGTACAAACTATCTCTACAGTCTTTACCTTGTTAAATTAAAATGCTAATGCCCCTCTTTATGGCACAGTGCTTACCTGTGAAAATTACACATGAACACTGGGGATTCTAAATAGAAGAGCTAATCTCTTGTTTAGTTATGTTGCACTTGTAGATGTGAAAATATTCTGAATGAAGGGTATGTTCTCAAATTAAGTAATGAAAGAAAAAAAAAAGTGGGGAAAAGAATACGGGAGCATTTTCAAACTCCTGTTTTAACAAATACAGTGAAGAAAAAAATTATTTGAAAGCTGTGTCTAGTTTTGAGAGTGAGAAGGAGTTTCTAATAACATCCCAAATCTACAATTTAAAATTCCAAAAGGAAATCTATGAAAGTGTTCACTGTCTGGTGATCTGCAGCGATAGGACTTTGAGTCAGATTCTTGACAAAAAACAATAAACACACCTTGTATCAAACACACACCTCTCTCTCCTCTTGTTAGTAGGACATAAACACCATTTGGTTAAATCCAGTCTCAGCTATTCTTTGAGAGTGCAGAATGTAAACCAGGATTATGTGCACACTTGCAAAACTGCCCCAGGACAGTGGAGTCATGGCAATGTGTGTATCCTACTATAGGTTCAAGTGTGGTTCCGGTAGAGGGAAACCAGAGAAACAGAGCAGAGAGGCTCTCAGATCAGATCAGATCAGATCTGTCGCTCAGTCGTGTCCGACTGTTTGCGACCCCATGAATCACAGCACGCCAGGCCTCCCTGTCCATCACAAACTCCTGGAGTTCACTCAGACTCACGTCCATCGAGTCAGTGATGCCATCCAGCCATCTCATCCTCTGGCGTCCCCTTCTCCTCTTGCTCCCAATCCCTCCCCGCATCACAGTCTTTTCCAATGAGTCAACTCTTCGCATGAGGTGGCCAAAGTACTGGAGTTTCAGCTTTACCACCATTCCTTCCAAAGAAATCCCAGGGCTGATCTCCTTCAGAATGGACTGGTTGGATCTCCTTGCAGTCCAGGGGACTCTCAAGAGTCTTCTCCAACACCACAGCTCAAAAGCATCAATTCTTCGGTGCTCCGCCTTCTTCACAGTCCAACCCTCACATCCATACATGACCACAGGAAAAACCATAGAGAGGTTCTCATTCTATATGTATTATGTTTTGATGATATTGTATTTTAAATAAAGAGAGAAATTTTTTTCTTCTAGAACTATTTCACTGATTTCTACTTGAGTATATCTTAGTCATATATTGAAGTTTTTTCATTGAGTATAAATCTCCAGTAAGTATACTGTACTAAAAGGTGGTGAAGGAAGGAAGGGAGAAAGAAGGAAACCTGTCTTACCCTCATAGAAATTGTTGCATTCAAATACTGTTCATTATGATTCTTTTTATTTAAATAACATCCTTAAGAAATTGTAGTTCTGAGAATCTAGAATAATTTTCATTTTTGTGGTTAAACAAACCAGTGTGAACTCTTTAAATAATCCATGAAGGGATTCATAACCATGATGCAAACGACCAGGTTGTACTTGATCATTAAACAGTTTCAGCTGTGGTCTGTGGGCTCTTATAAACTAAGCCACACATAAAATAGCCCTTGTTGAAAGCTTATTTGTAATTTGTGGGGACAGAATACATTGAACTGGCCTTGCTATTGCATGAAAACACTCTTCTTACTTCTTCAATAGTCTCTGTCACACATTCATTTCCTGTATATGAACATAAAGCTATTTAATAAACGTAATTCTCTGGAAGCTGTTTACGCAGTCATAAAGTCAGTGAAATGTGCAAACTCTTCAGTGGAAGCTGTCTCCTGGCCTAAGAGGCCTGCTCAACGAGCCACCCCACCTCCCACTGCCCACCCCAGCCTCATTTCTGTCCTCCTCCGCACTCAGCATCTCAGGTCATGCTGGCCTTCCATCATTTTCCATCCCTTTCTCTCACCCAGCACCTCCTCACCTCTTGTTCCCTCTGCCTGAGGGCAGCAGGTTTGACTTTTTCTGATTTACTAGACCTCAGCTTACATGTCAGTATCACAAAGATGCTGTCCTTGATCACTCAACAGAAATTAGGACTTCCTAAGCTGCAGATGGTGATTGCAGCCATGAAATTAAAAGACGCTTACTCCTTGGAAGAGAAGTTATGACCAACCTAGATAGCATATTGAAAAGCAGACACATTACTTTGCCAGCAAAGGTCTGTCTAATCAAGGCTATGGTTTTTCCAGTGGTCATATATGGATGTGAGAGTTGGACTGTGAAGAAAGCTGAGTGCCGAAGAATTGACATTTTTGAGCTGTGGTGTTGGAGAAGACTCCTGAGAGTCCCTTGGACTGCAAGAAGATCCAACCAGTCCATCCTAAAGGAGATCAGCCCTGGGTGTTCTTTGGAAGGAATGATGCTAAAGCTGAAACTGCAGTACTTTGGCCACCTCATGTGAAGAGTTGACTCATTGGAAAAGACTCTGATGCTGGGAGAGATTGGGGGCAGGAGAAAAAGGGGATGACAGAGGATGAGATGGCTGGATGGCATCACCGACTCGATGGACATGAGTTTGAGTGAACTCTGGGAGTTGGTGATGGATAGGGAGGCCTGGTGTGCTGCGATTCATGGGGTCACAAAGAGTCAGACATGACTGAGCGAATGAACTGAACTGAACTGAAGCTTCAAAGAGGTGTTCCCAGGTGACTCAGTGGAAGGGAATCTGCCTGCAGATGCAGAAGACGTGGGTTCGATCCCTGGTCCAGGAAGATGTCCTGGAGAAGGAAATGGCAACCCACTCGAGTATTCTTCCCTGGGAAATCACATGGACAGAGGAAGTTGGTGGGCTACAGTCCATGGGGTTACAAAAGAGCAACTAAACAACAAAAAGCTTCAAAGAGCTCACAAGAAGTCACTCTTCTATTTATTTCTTTCTGCATGCTTTCTTGTTTATTGCATACCTCCCTCTCTAAAATACGAGCTTGAGTGATATCCATGTAATTATCTTAATTATCTTAACTACTTTATTTACCATTTCATCCGGCATACAGTACCATATTTGGAGGAGCAGGGTTCACAGAAAATATATTTTAGAATACTTAAGTCAATGTTCCTACATGAATCAAACTGAACAAAGGGTCTAAGGCTCTTTTAATAGGCTTAAGCAAATGTATCTCCATGGACAGAGGAGACTGGTGGGCTGCAGTCCATTGGGTCACAAAGAGTCGGACACTACTGAGTGACTAAGCACAAGTAAATGTAAATATCTTGATAGTATCATTGTATACAATTCTGTTAAGAGACAATAATGAACTGTAAAGATGGAAAACAGGTAACTCGAGTTCATATTATTAGTTTGGTAAATAAAATACTTATGGAAAAATGTTAAAAGCTATTCTGGATTTCTTCACCATTAAAGAATAAATCGGAGAAGGCAATGGCAACCCACTCCAGTACTCTTGCCTGGAAAATCCCATGGACGGCACAGCCTGGTAGGCTGCAGTCCATGGGGTCGCTAAGACTCGGACACGACTGAGCGACTTCACTTTCACTTTTCACTTTCAAGCATTTGAGAAGGAAATGACAACCCACTCCAGTGTTCTTGCCTGGAGAATCCCAGGGACGGGGCAGCCTGGTGGGCTGCCATCTATAGGGTCGCACAGAGTCGGACACGACTGAAGCGACGTAGTAGTAGTAGTAGTAGTAGTAGTAGTAAAGAATAAATGAAGGTAAAGTACCAATGTTTTCCCAGCATGTAGGTTTTCTCAGTGCAACTGGAAAAAGTTTGAAGTTACTCAAAATCTGGCTAGCTGAATTTGCTAGTCTGTATATGTAACAATTGCACAGGATCCTCATACACTTGTCTTTTTAAACATGGACTGAAGAAGACTGGAATGACTGAAACTTTCATTCCTATTCCTCTGTATATGTATTTTGAATATAGAGACAGTTATCCTATAACCTCACAAAATAAATATTTCTGGAATATTGTATTCCATCAGACTTGCTACCTATTTTATGTCAATGTTAGCTGCTTTGCATACTAAGAAGAAGTAAGATTTCCTCACTTAGTGATGAATTATTTCTTCATGTCAATGTATGGCAAAACCAATACAATTAGCCTCCAATTAAAATAAATAAATTTATATTAAAAAAAGATTGTTTATTTCTGAAAGCTCTTTAATTGTAATTATGAGAGGCACAAATGTAGCAGAAGTCTGTAAACTGGCAGGATAGAAAAACATTCCCATGTAAAGATGAAAATGAGACATTGTTTGCTGGAAAAAGAATAAACAAGAGACAACTAGCGAAAAAAAAATTATGAATGTAAAATAGAACAAAGAGGGTTTTGTCTTCCCAGGAAGGTCAACGGTGCTCCAGTTTATAGTAAATTTAAAAAATAAAGATAGATCAAATAAATGACTGTGACATTAGGTGATAAGAATTTAATTTAAATTTTCATATTCTAACTTTAAAAATTAAAAATCAGATAACCATTGTTGGTATCCCAATCTGTGTTTTCAAATTTTACTAAATTGTGAAATCCAAAAATCTAGGAGCAAAATGATGCTAAAATAGATAGAATACTACATAAATGATAACTGAAGCAGAAGTATTCAGGATTGTATCATGAGAAGATGTCAGATAACATCACATTCCAGGTAACATCCATAACATATGTCAGATAATATCCATAACATCGTGAACTTCCATATGGTCAAGCTGGTTTTAGAAAAGGCAGAGGAACCAGAGATAAAATTGCCAACATCCGCTGGATCATGGAAAAAGCAAGAGAGTTCCAGAAAACCATCTACTTCTGCTTTATTGACTATGCCAAAGCCTTTGAATGTGTGGATCACAATGAACTGTAGAAAATTCTGAAAGAGATAGGAATACTAGATCACCTAACCTGCCTCTTGAGAAATCTGTATGCAGGTCAGGAAGCAACAGTTAGAACTGGACATGGAACAACATATTGGTTCCACATAGGAAAAGCAGTACGTCAAGGCTGTATATCGTCATCCTGCTTATTTAACTTCTATGCAGAGTACATCATGAGAAACGCTAGGCTGGAGGAAGCACAAGCTGGAATCAAGATTGCTGGGAGAAATATCAATAACTTCAGATATGCAAATGACACCACCCTTAATGGCAGAAAGTGAAGAAAAACCCTTTTGATGAAAGTGAAAGAAGAGAGTGAAAAAGTTGGCTTAACGCTCAACATTCAGAAAACTAAGATCATGATATCTGATCCCGTCACTTCATGGCAAATAGATGGGGAAACAGTGGAAACAGTGTCAGACTTTATTTTGGGGGGCTCCAAAATCACTGCAGATGGTGATTGCAGCCATGAAATTAAAAGACGCTTACTCCTTGGAAGGAAAGTTATGATCAATCTAGATAGCATATTGAAAAGCAGAGACATTATATTGCCTACAAATATCCGTCTAGTCAAGGCTATGGTTTTTCCAGTAGTCATGTATGGATGTGAGAGTTGGACTGTGAAGAAAGCTGAGCACCGAAGAATTGATGCTTTTGAACTGTGATGTTGGAGAAGACTCTTGAGAGCCCCTTGGACTGCAAGGAGATCCAACCAGTCCATCCTAAAGGAGATCAGTCCTGGGTGTTCATTGGAAGGACTGATTCTGAGGTTGAAACTCCAATACTTTGGCCACCTCATGCGAAGAGTTGATTCATTGGAAAAGACTCTGATGCTGGGAGGGATTGGGGGTAGGAGGAGAAGGGGACGACAGAGGATGAGATGGCTGGATGGCATCACTGACTCGATGGACGTGAGTTTGAGTAAACTCCAGAAGTTGGTGATGGACAGGGAGGCCTGGCGTGCTACAATTCATGGGTTCGCAAAGAGTCAGACACGACTGAGCGACTGAACTGAACTGAGTGTATTATACGCCAAAAGTGAGAGGCCAATGTAGTGAACGAACATGTGGACACGGGTAGGGAAGGAGGCAGTGGACGAATTGGGAGTCCCTTGCATTTTAAAATGCTGCCTTAACTAAGAAATGATGACTTGGTTTCTAGCTAGTTTCTAAATAGCTCTACCAATCAGCACTCTTAGAGGAGCACAGAAGGTATACAATGTGTGCAGACCCACGGGAAGGCAACAGTCACCGGAGACACACGAACAAATCCGCCAGGCGGGCAGAACTGCACGGTGCTTGGAGCCTCTGTGAGACAGCTTTCTCCACTCAGTGTCCCACGGCCTGTTTCCCTCTCCCACCATCTGTCTTGGCACAGAGAGCTCTAAGGGCAACTCGCCATCTAACCCCTTTACTCCATGAGCAGAATTCCCAACATTAATTTGATTCCTTTTATTGTCTGCTCCTTGAACGGAAGCCAAACTAGCCATTCACTGCAGGTGGTTATCAGTCAATACTTGCAACTAAGATCCAAACCAGTTTTCCCACAGAAACACATCACATTATTAAAAGCAATACAGAAAGTGTGTGTTGTTTTTTTTTTTAAATTCACGGATGCCAACAAACTAACATCTAAAAGGAACTCTAAAAAGGTTTCAGAAGATAAATGAGTCTTTAACAGTCCTAATTTTCAAAAGTTAGCTTGAGTCATTTAAATGCTCTCCTTTTTTTCTCCTCAAGGAAATCATTTACAAGGAATAAGTGGGTTTTTTAATTTTTTAAGAAAAATTTCAGGGTACCTACTCCAGTGACAGATCATGTTTTAGACAATGGGGATAAAGCAATGTGTATGTCATAACCCCTACTTAATGGAGCTTACATTCTGGAGCTTTAGGAAGAGAGAGACTAGACAAACACCCACAGATCATGATACATAGTGTTATGTAGAATTTACAATATAAATGCTATGAAGAAAATAGAATAGGATAAAGAGATATGGAATGACTAAAAAGGTGGTTCAGGGGGTGTTATTTTCGTGAGTAAAGATCTCTTTAAGGAACCAGCATTTGAAATAAAATACAAGCAATGGAAATGAACCAGTTTTCTAAGTATCTAGGACAATTTTGAACATAGAAGAAGCAACTGAAAGCCCCGAGATAGCATAGAACCACAAAAATATAAACTGTCTGTCTGGGCAAAGTGTGCAATAGAAGAATGGGAAAGATGATGTTGGGAAGAAGGTCAGGGTGGAAATATTTAGAGCCTGACAGGCCATGCAAAGAAGCATACATGTTACTTATTTTTCTCTGGTGGCTCAAATGCTAAAGAATCTGCCTGCAATGCAGGAGACCCGGGTTCAATCCTTGGGTAGAGAAGATGCCCTGGAGAAAGGAATGGCTACCCACTCCAGTCTTCTTGCCTGGAGAATCCCATGAACACAGGAGCCTGGTGAGATACAGTCCATGGGGTTGCAAAGAGTTGGACAGAGCTATGTGACTAACACTTTCACTTTTCACTTTTTCAGACAAAGAGAAACCCTTGATGTGTTCTCAACAAAGACAAGACGCAAATAGATTGCCATATTGAACCTACCCAGGTTCTACATGGTGGCTTCACTGTGGGAGAGCAGAGCTCCCACTAGTCTTGCCCCACATCACTGTGAGGAATGATGGTGCTGCTTTCCCTGAGAAAAAGCCAGGAATGAAAAAATACACCTTTATCTTCAATAAGTCAAAAAGTTCTACCGGGAGAAGAATTTTTCTCTAAAAGTAAGCACTGATTTCCACCAGGCTCCAGATGAGATCTTTGTTAAGTGAAACATATTTCCTCAACTCTTACTCCTGACCACTTCTCCTCTCGCCATCATTTTATCTAGAGGCAATAACAATGTCCAAAGATGTGCAGTTCTAGCAGGAGTGATAGTGCATGCATTCTCGAGCAGGGAGCTTCAGAGTCATTCAGAAATTACAGCCACAGCTTTGTACCAAAGAGAAATGGATATGGCAGCTCTCAGCAAACAGCAATGCATCATGCAAGTAAACATGAGCACTGGGAGGTGAATACAAATACGTGGAAACCAGGACAATCACCTGCACTAAATTTCTGCTTCTCATTACCTGGCCCATTGAGTCTCTATCTGTGAGCAAGTATCAGAAAAAGACGTTTGGTGCTTCTGTGACAATAAATTTATCAAACTTAGACTCATTGAACTCTGTGAATTATTTCCCAAAATATAAACCTTGAGCTGGAAAGAGTTGTATTCACCTGAGGCATTTCCGTGAAAATAAATTCAATATTACATAAAACAGACAATGGACATAATCAGTGTCTAGGTTGATACGTGATTTTTCATAACTTTCAGAAGATACTTATGATATGCAAAAATGCATTCTCTCATTTATCATTATTATACTGAAATGCATTGAACAACCCTGATGTAAACATTGAGTCAGCTACTTGCTCTTTAACGCAGTACTGCAAGGTCATTTCTCCAAAAAGAGGAAAATTAAAACTCCATGAGAGAGTAACTCTGGAATGTCCCACTGATGTTAAGTTACTATTTAGATTAAAATATCAGTTTCAATGACTATGGTAAAAATCTCAAAGCATTTTTTT
The DNA here is from genome assembly GCF_002263795.3 of Bos taurus. NCBI lineage: Eukaryota > Metazoa > Chordata > Mammalia > Artiodactyla > Bovidae > Bos > Bos taurus. Next base: position 18,565,739 of record NC_037354.1, read on the forward strand.
GTATTTACACTTATCAGACAGAGAATGCCAAAGTTAGCACGGTACGTAGAAAATGTAAGGATAATTTCTCAAGGTTATCAGAGCCGATAGACATACAGACTCGCTCGTTCTGCAGGGGCACAGATCCCGTTGGCTTGCGGAGATACTGTGAAAGCCTATCTGCTAGATGAATGTACCTCTTCTGTTTTTGTTTGCTGGCTAAGCACATAGATCAAAAAGGTGGCATGTCTTTATGAGGCCAAAATTAGGTCCTGTTTCTCATCTTGAATCAAACTTTACAGTAACAAATAGTCTATAATCGAAGTGGACCAACTGCAAAAGTTTACATTCCCCCAGGTGTGTCAGAGTTGGATATGTCTCTGTTGTTCCTCAACACCAAAGAAAACACAGCTTTGGAAAGGTATAGCAACTGAATGTTCTATATAATACCCAGATAGGATATGTCTCTGTTGTTCCTCAACACCAAAGAAAACACAGCTTTGGAAAGGTATAGCAACTGAATGTTCTATATAATACCCAGATAGGATATGTCTCTGTTGTTCCTCAACACCAAAGAAAACACAGCTTTGGAAAGGTATAGCAACTGAATGTTCTATATAATACCCAGATAGGAACAGCTTTTTGTTTCCCCTCTATGAAATATTTAAACGGAATATGAATTTAAGAATCCATAGTTAATGAAATGGTCTTCCATACTGGAGTCCATAAAATTATTAATTTACCATGAAAGTCAAAAGTTGAAATGGGATCTGGATGACGTATGTTTGCACAAAATGTTAATGAGAAAAAATTATTTACTAATTTATAAAATGAATGTAATTTCAAGGCACGCATGAACTCTTGAATAAGGTAGTTTGAAACAAAAGATAATATTTTTTCTTTATTTTCTTAAAATATATAGGATAAAAAAACATAAGCAGCTATTCTTATGACACTAGGTATTCAAAAACTTTTAAAAATATGTATGTATGTAGAAGAATGATAACTACAATTTCATTCTAGCTCTCTTACTTTCTGGAATATCTATCAATATAGGACATACTGGAATCACTCCTCTCCAGATGCTTCTTTCTAAAGCAAAAGTTCTTTCTGAACCCAAAGTTCCAAGGTAACTCCAAGTAACTCATTCCAATGACGACTGAACTCAACACTGCTCACTGTCATTAGAGCTTTGCAGCCAGGAGAAGGGCTCTGTAGGCAAGACTATCTGGACAGAATCCTGGCTCAGTCTCTTACAGACTGTGTGACCTTTGACCAGTTATTTGAACTTTGGTTTCCTCAACTTATTAAAATGCAGATGTTAGTATTAATCACCTTTGAGGATAGATATGACGATTAAAAGACAGACGACTCACAGAATTGTTTAGTGATGGTGATGGTAAAAATGGTTGTGACGGAGGACGTGAGACAAGAGTTCAGTCAATCACTAGACACATAAACAATGACACACAGGTTGGATCCAATCATTGTCAGTCAATCCTGCACACCTATGTACATAAAGATACAGTTGACTCTTGAACAACAGGGGTTTGAGCTGTAGGGGCTCATTTATATGCAGATATTTTTCAAGAAATAACACAGTATTACATGATTTGCTAGTAGCTGATTGAATCTCTGAACACAGAGCCCCTATTTGGAGGTCTGACTATAATGTTATATGTAGAGTTTCAACTGTAGAGGGGTTACCATCCCTAACACCCTATTGTTCAAAGGTCAATTGTAAGAATAAAACACTTGCATACACACCCACATACATACAATCATTGGAGATACATATGTCTCCAATAATATGTATTTATTTGTATCATGATACATATATATTTCAAACTTTGCAATACTCAGGTTGATATCCTCTCCTTGATATCACTATGTAACCTCCAACATCAAGCGAAAAATGTATAGGGATATGCACATTCAATTTGATCTCCAGGGGAAACTGGTCAAATATTAATTAATATCACTATCTTTAGATGAAGTGGATATTAAAATGATATTTTGCCAAATCTAGTAGTTTTGTGGTTCTTTGCCTCCTACTTCTTAGAGAAAACACCCATCATCAAAAAGCAACCCCTTCAGATATTCCATCATGAAATATAAAGCCTTGGTTACATCCATACCTTCTTTTTCCTCCTCCTGCCATAGTTTGCTAGAAGGTGTTTCTTCTATGCACAGTTAATTTCTCTTTCCTGACTCTACATCCTGCCTTCTTCCACCTGTGCAGTCATTTCAGTTTATATTCCATCTATGGCTGCTACTATATTTTCATACTCTCTCTATAGGCCCCTTCATATCATCACTGAAAAGAAACTTGTTCAGGTCTTCCCCAATATAACAAAAACACATAAAATAAATGATCTCTTTAAACTAACTCTATTCTTCTAGTCATTACACTGGCTCTCTTCACACTTTCAAGAACAAATTTCTGAAACCAACTTATCTGCAAGCTCTGGCTACATGTTCCATCTTGAACTAAGAAATCCTTCCTGCAGTGCAGTTGAGCTCTCACCCCAAGCATCCACCACATGCTACCTTGCAAAGGACAAAAGACTGTGCTGGGAAATCTTCTTAACACAGTCAACATACAGTCCTTGTTTACTCAGGGCTATTTTATGCTGTGCACTGTCCTATTCTTCTGAAAATTCTCTCTTCTACCATACCACTTATGTGATTTTTCCTCCTCTATCTTCTATCAATCATTCTCAATAATTTTTGACATTTATTATCTATCAACCCATTAAATGTTAGTTTTCACCTCAGCCATCATCTCTCTAAATATACACACACACACAAATATTTACAATTTAAGCTGACTATGTTTTAAGTTTGTACATTGAGTAAATTTCTATACATCCTCACCTGTAGGGAGGTCTCATAGTGCTTTGAACTCAACATATCCCCAACGGAACTGTTCATTCCCTTCCATCAGATCAATCCCCAACAAAACTCTTTTTTATTTTTTTATTTCAGTGTTCTGCCTCAGAAGTCTGATCACCTAAGAGAAAATCCTGGAAAACATCATCAACACCTCCTCCTGATACCAAGTCAGTTGTGTGATCTTCAGTTTAGTTCAGTCACTGAGTCGTGTCCAACTTTGCGAGCCCATGGACTGCAGCACGCCAGGCTTCCCTGCCCATCGCTAACTCCCACAGATTGCTCAAATTCATATGCATCCAGTCGGAGATGTCATCCAACCATCTCATCCTCTGCCGTCCCCTTCTCCTCCCGCCATCAGTCTTTTCCAGCATCAGAGTCTTTCCTAATGAGTCAGCCCTTCATGTCAGGTGGCCAAATACTGGAGTTTCAGCTTCAGCATCGGTCCTTCCAATGAATATTCAGGACTTATTTCCTTTAAGATTGACTGATTTGATATCCTTGCTGTCCAAGGGACTCTCAAGAGTCTTCTCCAACACCAGAGTTCAAAATCACCAATTCTTCGGCACTAAGTATTCTCTATTGTCCAACTCTCACATCCATACATGACTACTAGAAAAACTATAGCTTTGACTAAATAGACTTTGTCTGTAAAGTAATGTCTCTGCTTTTTAATATGTTGTCTAGTTTTGTCATAGCTTTTCTTCCAAGGAGCAAGTGCCTTTTAATTTCATCACTGCAGTCACCATCAACGGTGATTTTGGAGCCCAAGAAAATAAAGTCAGCCACTATTTCCACTTTTCCGCCCTTCTATTTGCTATGAAGTGATGGGACAGGATGACATGATCTTAGTTTTTTGAGTGTTGAACTTTAAGCCAGTTTTTTCACTCTCCTCTTTCACTTTTATCAAGAGGCCCTTTAGTTCTTCTTCACTTTCTGCCATAAGGGTGGTGTCATCTGCATATCTGAGGTTATTGATATTTCTCCCAGCAATCTTGATTCCAGCTTGTGCTTCTTCCAGCCCAGTGTTTCTCATGATGTACTCTGCATATAAGTTAAATAAGCAGGGTGACAATATACAGCCTTGACGAACTCCTTTTCCTATTTGGAACCAGTCTGTTGTTCATGTCCAGTTCTAACTGTTGCTTCTTGACCTACATACAGATTTCTCAAGAGGTAGAAGAGTTTTCCATAGTTTGTTGTGATCCACATAGTCAAAGGCTTTAGCATAGTCAATGAAGCAGAAGTAGATATTTTCCCGGAATTCTGTTCCTTTTTCCATAATCCAACAGGTGTTGGCAATTTGATCACTGGTTCCTCTGACTTTTCTAAATCCATCTTGAACATCTGGCAGTTCTCAGTTCACATACTGTTGAAGACTGGTTTGCAGAATTTTGAGCATTACTTTGCTAGCATGTGAGATGAGTGCAATTGTGCAGTAGTTTGAACATTCTTTGGCACTGCCTTTCTTTGGGATTGGAATGAAAACTGACCTTTTCCAGTCCTGTGGCCACTGCTGAGTTCTCCAAATTTGCTGGCATGTTGAGTGAGCAGCACTTTCACAGCATCATCTTTTAGGATTTGAAGTAATTCAGCTGGAATTCCATCACCTGCACTAACTTTGTTCGTAGGGATGATTCCTAAGGCCCACTTGACTTCACACTCCAGGATGTCTGGCTCTAGGTGGGTGATCACACCTTTGTCATTATCTGTAATTAAGATTGTTTCCATATAGTTCTTCTATTTATACTTGCCACCTCTGCAAATATCTTCTGCTTCTGTTAGGTCCATACCGTTTCTTCCTTTATTGTGCCCATCTTTCCATGAAATGTTCCATTGGTATCTCTAATTTTCTTTAAGAGATCTCTAGTCTTTCCCATTCTATTGTTTTCCTCTTTTTCTTTGCACTGATCACTTAGGAAGGCTTTCTTGTCTCTCCTTGTTATCCTTTGGAACTCTGCATTCAGATGACTATATCTTTCTGTTTCTCCTTTGCCTTTTGCTTCTCTTCTTTCCTCAGCCATTTGTAAGATTTCCTCAGACAACCTGTTTGCATTTTTGCATTTATTTTGGGGGGGGATGATTTTGATCACCACCTCCTGTACAAATCATGAACCTCCATCCATAGATCTTCAGGCACTCTATCAGATCTAATCCTTTGAATCTGTTTGTCTGATCTTGGCAGTTGCAACTGCTACTCAACTCTTCTGGCCCTTGGTTCTATATTCATCTGGACCTCCATTATTTTGCTTCCATAGCATGCCCAAAATATCTCCTTTCTATTACACATTCTGTACCCTTGCAATAGATTTCTCATATTGCAGCCAAAGTCTCCTTCCTTAACACAGCACTGCTCTGTATAAGACTTGAAAGACCCCCTTGACTCCTGACTGTTGAACTATAACTAAAGGTCCTTAGATAGCTTCCAAAGTCCTCTGCCATCTCACTTCTACCTACTTCTTCACTCCTCCTTTGTCAATACCTTCCCTGTGCTCTATCCTTCAACAATGTTGAGTTTCTTCCTATTCTTCATGTCTGTGCTCTTTTTTGCCTCAAGGGCACTTCATCGCTAACTGCACCCTCTTACTCATTCTTTCTCTCTTCACCCGGAGAAGGGATTCTCATGTGGCCAAGACTGAGCATAAATGTGACCTCTGCCAAAAGGCCTTCTCTGACCTCTGTTCTTGAAAATTCTTCCCTTCTCTGTGTGCCTACAGTCCCCACATTATTATATTAACTTGTTGACCTGATGATCTTCCTTGTCTGTCCCCTCCAGTGTTACTTATTTTGCAGGGCCATGTCAGTCTATTCACTGCTCTATGCTTAGCACTGAGGCAAGGCATGGATAATTTAACCACTGTCAGGAAAATCAAAATTTTAATACAATCATTGTTAAATGAAATTCATTAAAGAAAGTTTCATATGATTAAACATGAAAATTAAGAAGGTGATTGGATTCTTATATATAATGATTATTAAAATTATGGAGGATTGATAGTGACCAAATCCTTCTAAAAATATCTACTAATGTCAATAAAAGTATTCGAATTTGGAACTTTGTTTATGTGAAGTAGTTCATTGTTTCCAACATAAATAAATAAGAAGTAACTAACAGAAAGCAAGAAGCAAGCAGAATTTGATGTAGCACTTTTATGAACCACCCAAAGGAAGCAACAGTTAGAACTGGACATGGAACAACAGACTGGTTCCAAATAGGATAGGAGTATGTCAAGGCTATATATTGTCATCATGCTTATTTAACTTACATGCAGAGTACATCATGAGAAATGCTGGCCTGGAGGAAGCTCAAGCTGGAATCGAGATTGCTGGGAGAAATATCAATAACCTCAGATATGCAGATGACACCACCCATATGGCAGAAAATGAAGAAGAAATAAAGAGCCTCTTGATAAAAGTGAAAGAGGAGAGTGAAAAAGTTGGCTTAAAGCTCAACATTCAGAAAACGAAGATCATGGCATCCGGTCCCATCACTTCACGGGAAATAGATGAGGAAACAGTGGAAACAGTGTCAGACTTTATTTTCTTGGCTCCAGAATCACTACAGATGGTGACTGCAGCCAGGAAATTAAAAGACGCTTACTCCTTGGAAGGAAAATTATGACCAACCTAGATAGCATATTCAAAAGCAGAGACATTACTTTGCCAACAAAGGTCCATCTAGTCAAGGCTATGGTTTTTCCTGTGGTCATGTATGGATGTCAGAGTTGGACTGTGAAGAAAGCTGAGCGCCGAAGAATTGATACTTTTGAACTGTGGTGTTGGAGAAGATTCTTGAGAGTCCCCTGGACTGCAAGGAGATCCAACCAGTCCATCCTAAAGGAGATCAGTCCTGGGTGTTCTTTGGAAGGAATGATGCTAAAGCTGAAACTCCAATACTTTGGCCACCTCATGTGAAGAGTTGACTCATTGGAAAAGACTCTGATGCTGGGAGGGATTGGGGGCAGGAGGAGAAGGGGACGACAGTAGATGAGACGGCTGGATGGCATCACCGACTCAATGGACATGAGTTTGAGTGAACTCCGGGAGTTGGTGATGGACAGGGAGGCCTGGCGTGCTGCAGTTCATGGGGTTGCAAAGAGTTGGACACGACTGAGTGACTGAACTGAACTGAACACCTATCCTACTCAAACTCTTCCAGAAAACTGCAGAGGAAGGTAAACTTCCAAACTCATTCTATGAGGCCACCATCACCCTAATACCAAAACCCAAACATGCCACAAAAAAGAAAACTATAGGCCAATATCACTGAAGAACATAGATGTAAAAATCCTTAACAAAATTCTAGCAAACAGAATCCAACATATTAAGAAGATCATACATCATGACCAAGTGGGCTTTATCCCAGGGATGCAAGGATTCTTCAATATCTGCAAATCAATCAATGTAAAACACCATATTAACAAATTGAAAAACAAAAACCATATGATTATCTCAATAGATGCAGAGAAAGCCTTTGACAAAATTCAACATCCATTTATGATAAAAAAAAAAACCCTCCTGAAAGCAGGAATAGAAGGAACATACCTTAACATAATAAAAGCTATATATGACAAACCCACAGCAAACATTATCCTCAATGGTGAAAAATTGAAAGCATGTTCCCTATAGTCAGGAACAAGACAAGAGTGCCCACTCTCACCACTACTATTCAACATAAATTTTCGAAGTTTTGGCCACAGCAATCAGAGCAGAAAAAGAAATAAAAGGAATCCAGATTGGAAAAGAAAAAGTAAAACTCTCACTGTTTGCAGATGACATGATCCTCTACATAGATAACCTTAAAGACTCCACTAGAAAATTACTAGAGCTAATTAATGAATATAGTAAAGTTTCAGGATATAAAATCAACACACAGAAATCCCTTGCATTCCTATACACTAATAATGAAAAACAGAAAGAGAAATTAAGGAAATAATTCTATTCACCATTGCAATGAAAAGAATAAAATACTGAGGAATATATCTACCTAAAGAAACTAAAGACCTATATATAGAAAACTATAAAACACTGGTGAAAGAAATCAAAGAGCACACAAATAGATGGAGAAATACACTGTGTTCATGGATCAGAAGAATTAATATAGTGAAAATGAATATACTACCCAAAGAAGTCTATAGATTCAATGCAATCCTATCAAGCTACCAATGGTATTTTTCAAAGAACTAGAACAAATAATTTCACAATTTGTATGGAGATACAAAAAATCTCGAATAGCCAAAGTTATCTTGAGAAAGAAGAATGGAACTGGAGGAATCAACCTGCCTGACTTCAGGCTCTACTACAAAGCCACAGTCATCAAGACAGTATGGTATGGGCACAAAGACAGAAATATAGATCAATGGAACAAAATAGAAAGCCCAGAGATAAACCCACGCACCTATGAACACCTTATCTTTGACAAAGGAGGCAAGAACATACAATGGAGAAAAGACAATCTCTTTAACAAGTGGTGCTGGGAAAACTGGGCAACACTTGTAAAAGAATGAAACTAGATCACTTTCTACACCATAAACAAAAATAAACTCAAAATGGATTAAAGATCTAAATGTAAGATCAGAAACTATAAAACTCCTAGAGGAGAACGTAGGCAAACACTCTTTGACATAAATCACAGCAGGATCCTCTATGACTCACCTCCCAGAATATTGGAAATAAAAGCAAAAGTAAATAAATGGGACCTAATTAAAATTAAAATCTTTTGCACAACAAAGGAAACTATAAGCAAGGTGAAAAGAGGCCTTCAAAATGGGAGAAAATAATAGCAAATAAAGCAATGGACAAAGAATTAATCTCAAAAATATACAAGCAACTCCTGCAGCTCAATTCCAGAAAAATGAACGACCCAATCAAAAAGTGGGCCAAAGAACTAAATAGACATTTCTCCAAAGAAGACATACAGATGGCTAACAAACACAGGAAAAGATGCTCAACATCACTCATTATCAGAGAAATGCAAATCAAAACCACCATGAGGTACCATTTCACACCAGTCAGAATGGTTGCGATCCAAAAGTCTACAAGCAATAAATGCTGGAGAGGGTGTGGAGAAAAGGGAACCCTCTTACACCGTTGGTGGGAATGAAAACTAGTACAGCCACTATGGAGAACAGTATGGAGATTCCTTAAAAAACTGGAACTAGAACTGCCTTATGACCCAGCAATCCCACTACTGGGCATACACACCAAGGAAACAAGAATTGAAAGAGACACGTGTACCCCAATGTTCATCGGAGCACTGTTTATAATAGCCAGGACATGGAAGCAACCTAGATGTCCATCAGCCGATGAATGGTAAGAAAGCTATGGTATATATACACAATGGACTACTATTCAGCCATTAAAAAGAATACATTTGAATCAGTTCTAATGAAGTGGATGAAACTGGAGCCTATTTTACAGAGTAAAGTAAGCCAGAAAGCAAAACACCAATAAAGTATACTAACGCGCATATATGGAATTTAGAAAGATGGTAACGATAACCCTGTATGTGAGACAGAAACAGAGACACAGATGTATAGAACAGTCTTTTGGACTCCGTGGGAGAGGGCGAAGGCAGGATGATATGGGAGAATGGCACTGAAACATGTAAATTATCACATGTGAAACAAATCGCCAATCCAGGTTTGATGCATGATACAGAGTGCCCGGGGCTGGTGCACTGGGATGACCCAGAGGGATGGGATGGGGAGGGAGATGGGAGGGGGGTTCAGGATGGGGAACACATGTACACCCATGGCGGATTCATGTCAATGTATGGCAAAACCAATACAATATTGTAAAGTAAAAAAATAAATAAATAAATAAACTGAGATTTTAAAAAATAAATAAAACCCCTGAAAAGCAGTAATTATTTTTTGTATGGTGATTTTCAAAATAGTTTGTAAAGAGCATATTTCAAAATGCTCTCAACTTATTAAACTGTTTGGTCATTGGGTAGAACTTTAATAAATGTTTCTCTGACTATAGGTTCATCTACAATAATATAAAGTGTGTTGTCTTAGATATCAGCTTTATTTATATATAGTCTTAGTTTTAAAATTATCAATTTTAAAATATACTCAGCTGTGTCTGTCTTGTAATTTCACTACATTTTTCAGCCACTTAGAATTTATATCTTATCTCAAATGTCACACTGTTTGTGTTTTCCATCCTAGCATATTCACCATCAGCCTCTTATTTACATTATTTCCCTATACCTGTGTTTTCTCCTAGTCGTTAAACTCTCAGTGTCTACAACTATGTGTTTCATCTTTGAAATTTACAAAACAATGTATGTGTGTACATGTAACACATATTTACCAAAGTGAACTGACAAAATGTGCTAGTGAAAATGCAATGGTAAAAAAAGAAACAGTGCAGTCAAACTTTGTAGTAAAATTCATTTGTAAGTTGGAGGTTTCCTGGATTTCAAGAGGTAGAAAACACAGCCCTGAGTCCAGGTTCTTATGTGTAGCATCAGAACTGAAGAATATCATCTATTTTTATGTGGAGAGAATAAACACGTTAAAAAAATATCCTCTAAACAAAATCAGACTCCAAATGTCCATGTCTCTCATATAAAAGTTAGCTTCAGATCAGTAAACATTTTATTGAGTATTTAACCATTATATGCACCAGGTGCTGACGTAGACCCTAGGGACACATCAGTGAGTGTATGCAGAAGCATATACCATAATAGATGGGCAGACCATATTATGACTGCATTCATGTGTTAGCCATTATTCCCACCAGGGCATTTGACCCTTGGAGCTGAAGAACAGAAGCCGGTCTATATTTTTGCCTGGAAAAAATTTAGTATCTGCATTTCTCTATCTCTCCACTACCATATGTCTCTTCCCTTCCTCTATTTCTCTAAAAGCTTCATGAAGATTTGATAAACTCTAGCAAGTTTATCGGAGAAGGCAATGGCAACCCACTCCAGTGTTCTTGCCTGGAGAATCCCAGGGACGGGGGAGCCTGGTGGGCTGCTGTCTATGGAGTCGCACAGAGTCGGACATGACTGAAGTGACTTAGCAGTAGCAGCAAGTTTATACGTAAAATAAAATACATGAGGACATCTGAAGACTGCTATTTTTAAAGTGATTTATCACTTTTACTTACTCCCGTATAATTCATATCTAGTACTGCAGATATTTAGACATTTTCTTTTTCTGTACTTTTGTGGTTATTTAACATAAATAATTTGGTAAGTTCATCTCTTCTAATGTTTCCATGTTCTTATATTTCCATCAATTTTTCTTGTACTTTTCTTACCAACAGAAACACTTGACCATATCTGAAATTGATATATGGGGCAGTACTTGAGACAGTTATGTGAAACTCAATTCCTGCTCTCGGTGAGAGGCATCTGCAGGTCTTTGTCAAAATAATTACCAAGACTGCATGGATCCCACATAATGTGTTTTAGACTCACCCTACACATAACTCAGCCCAAACCACGATATATGCCGCCAAACATTTAAAAATATATAATACAATGTAGTATCTCATAGTTGTTTACTCAGACATAACCCAAATTTGTTAAGCAAACAATGTTTACCTGGTTAATGTGGTTGGCCTTTGGGCTACATTCTAAATGGAGCCGAAACACAAAGGTTTAAAGACGAGTTGCCTCTTGCCATCATAAATCTAAAGCATATTTGTATAATTGAATCCATCTTTTGACACAGGATTCCAGAATGCTACACTTTTGGTTTTAAATGTTCCTCTGAAAACAGAATATAATGATGCCTCGTGCTCCCTCCCTATTGCTTTCTCCAATCTTCAGGCCTGTTCTCAGCAGCAGTAAAATGTATTCCCTTTCAAACTCCCCTTTCCTTCCTTCCTCAGCAGATACTCTACAGCAAGTCCAGTTTTTTTCACCTATCCCCAGTGTCCTTACTGACTTACCATTTTCACATGGTTCCTTTCACACCTCCTGTCCCCAGAAAATAGCACCCTTTCTTCCCTTCATTCATTTATCCAAATATAATGAGCACCTATTCTAAGTCAGGAATGAAGTTAGGCACAGAGATAGATTGGCGGATAAGGCTTAAATAGTGTTATCCATGGAGTTTTTTCGTGATATGTATACTTCTGATTCTTAGCACAAACAATCATTGGGAAAAAGTTTACCCAAAGGTGGTACCATCATGGACTGGATAAATTCAGTAAGAACTCCAACAAGAGGTAAGATGAGAATGCAAAAGACTTCAAGGAAACCATTAAAAAAAAAAAAAAAACTACAGAATGAGAGAAGATATTTGCAAATGATGCAACCAACAAGAGATTAATTTCAAAAATATACGAACAGCACATACAGCTCAACGTCAAAAAAACAAACAACCCAATCAACAAAATGGGCAGAAGACCTAAATAGACATTTCTCCAAAGAAGACATTCAGACAGCCAAAAGGCACATGAAAAGATGTTCAACGTAGCTGCTGCTGCTACTGCTGCTAAGTTGCTACAGTTGTGTCCGACTCTGTGAGACCCCATAGACGGTAGCTCACCAGGCTCCGCCGTCCCTGGGATTCTCCAGGCAAGAACACTGGAGTGGGTTGCCATTTCCTTCTCCAATGCATGAAAATGGAAAGTGAAAGTGAAGTCGCTCAGTCATGTCTGACCCTCAACGACCCCACGGACTGCAGCCCACCAGGCTCCTCCGTCCATGGGATTTTCCATGTGACTCAACACTGCAATGAGATATCACCACACTTCAGTCAGAATGGCCATCATCAAAAAGACTACAAATAATAAATGCTGGAGAGAATGCAGAGAAAAAGAAGCCCTCCTACACTGTTGGTGGGAGTGTAAATTGGTGCAACCGCTATGGTGAACAGTATGGAGGTTCCGTAAAAAACTAAAAATAGAGTCACCATATGATCCTACAAGTCCATTCCAGGGCATTTATTCAGAGAAAAATATAATTTTGAAAAGATACACATACCCCAATGTTAAAATTTAAAAGTCAGTTGAATTTTTTTATAATGCAACAAAAATTGGAAAATAAAAAATTAATGTCCTTCACAATAGCAACAAAACCCATAAACTACTTAAAAATAATTTCCAGAAAAATTGGGTATCATCACTACAGAAAACTACAAAATATTACTGAAAAAAATCAAAGGGTAAACAATCTGAGACACAGCCCATGTTCATAGATTATAAGGTCAATATTGAGATGTTAATTCTTCCCAAATTATTTACAGGTTCAGTATAGCCCCAAACATAATTCTAGCAGATATTTTTGCAGAAATCCACAAGCCAACTCTAAAATTCACATTTAAATGAAAATAAGCAAAAATAACAATGAAACAGAAAGCAATGAAGTCACAGAACTCTTATTATCTGATTTTTAAGACTAACACTGTATGCGAGACAGCAAAAGAGACACAGATGTATAGAACAGTCTTTTGGACTCTGTGGGAAAGCGGGGGGATGATTTGGGAGAATGGCATTGAAACATGTATAATATCATATAAGAAACGAATCACCAGTCCAGGTTCGATGCAGGATACAGGAAGCTTGGGGCTGGTGCACTGGGATGACCCAGAGGGATGGTATGGGGAGGGAGGTGGGAGGGGGTTCAGGATGGGAACACGTGTACACCTGTGGTGGATGCATGTTGATGTATGGCAAAACCAATATAATATTGTAAAGTAAAAAAAAATTAAAAAAAAAATTTTTTAATAAAAATTACAAATGGAAAAAAAAAAAAAAGACTAACAATACTGTATGTATTAGCTTACAATCAACAAATAGAACAGAATAGCGAGAATAAAACTAGATCCCAGTCATCTGCTTTTACACAAAGGTAAATGGGAAACGGGATTTTTAACAACAAATGGCAAAAAAAAGTAACAAATGATAAAGTTAAATTTTAACTCTTGTTTCACACCACACACAAAAATTAGTTTGCAGTAGTTTGTGTATACAAATAAGCACAAAAACTACAACCATGAAGCTTTTGGAAAAGAAAAGGAAATAAATTGAAAATTATGAGACAAGCAACAGTGTAGAAGAAAATATTTGCCAAACATATCTCTAACACAAGGTTTGTATCCAGAATTTGTAAAGAATTCCTATATCAAATAATAAAAGATCAATCAGGTTTCCAGTTCCACACCGGTTGCCAGTTCCACACAGGTTGCCAGTTCCACACTTTGAAGCTGTCATTCCATCTTAGCAAGAACAACAACAACAAAATGCTGAACAGACTGGAAAACTGACTATTCTTTTTGAATCCATAAGATGGAGAGAGTTCAGGGCAAACCACTGCCCTTAAGACTGAGGAATCACACAGACAAGCAGAGAGAGCTGCAGCTTCACTGATCAGAGACTCAGGAGTGGAAAGTGCCAGAGTAGGAAAACCTGAACTGTAACGGGTGAATTACCCAAGGCTAAGTTCAGACAAGTCCAAGTTTGAGCATTAAAAACTCCAGGGGGACCCAGTCATAGGGAGGGTCTACAATATTGTGAGAGTTGGCTCAAGGAACTCGATCAGATTCCCACAGAAAAATCCCCACAAACTTCTGGCAAGGGGGAGGGGGAAGGAATCATTTTGAAATATGGAAGACCTCCCTGTGGTTAACAAGGCTTGCCCTTGTTAGGGAAAACTAGTTAACCTAACCTTAACTTGCTGGGGTATGATCAGAGCCTAACTAAGCAGGGAAAGGGAAACCCCCAACTTGAGCAGGGTCTAGCCATCCTGTCCCATGTGAGGGAGAAAGAGAACTAAAACTGAAACCTAATCATGGGACTATAAAACACTGTTCCTCACCCAACACCTCACAACACTAAAGACCTGTTTAAACCACATCATAAAGTTCTATTCAAGCAGTTCCTTTTATCAGGAACATCATATTCAGCTATTTAAAACAAGCAAACTAACAATACAATGCATATCAAAAGGAAAAAGAAACAATTTGAAGGGACAGAGCAAGGATCATAGTCAGACTTGGCAGGAATGTTGAAATGATAAGATCAGAAATTTTAAACAACTATGATCAGTAGGCTAAGCAATCTAATGGATAAGTAGACAGCATGCAAGAACAGAAGGCAATGTAAGTAGAGTGAGGAAAATCCAAGAGAGACTCAAAAAGAGATGCTAGAGATAAAAAACACTGTCACAGAAATGAAGAATGCCTTTGACAGGCTTATAAGTAGACTGGTTGTGGCTGAGGAAAGAATCCATGAAAACCAAAAAATGAAGAGAACAAAGACTGGGGGAAGAAAAACAGAATAGGTTATCCAAGGATTGTGGCACAACTACAAAAGATATAACCTAAAGTCATGAGACCACCTAAAGGAAAAGACAGAGAGAAAGATACAGAAGAAATCTTTAAAACAGTAATAAAAATTTCCCAGAGATCAACAAATGGTGTGGAACACTGAACATCTACATAGGAAAAAAAAACTGATATAGACACAGACCTTACATCTTTCACAAAAGTTAATACGGATCAGAGACCTAAATGTAAAACACAAAACTATAAAGTTCCTAGAAGATAACGCAGGTGAAAATCTACATGACCTTGGATATGGCAATGCCTTTTTAGCAACACCACCAAAAGCAGACTCCTAGAAAAAGAAATCATTGATAAGCTAGACTGCATTAAAATAAAACATTTCTGTTCTGCCAAAGATAATGTCAAGAGGAAGAAAAGACATGCCATCAACTGGGAGATATCTGCAAAAGACACATCTGATAAAGGACTACTATTTAAAATATACAAAGAAATTTAAAAACTCTGCTATAGGAAAATAAACAACTTGAATTAAAAGGGAACCAAATCCCTTAACAGACACCTCATCAAAGAAGGTACACAGATAGCAAACAAGAATATGAAAAGATATTCCACAAATATCATCATGGGAAATGAATATTAAAACAATGGGATGCCACTATACAATTACTGTAATGAGCAAAATTCAGAACACTGACACCACCAGATGCTGGCAAGGATGTGGAGCATAAGGAACTCACTCGTTGCTGATGGAAGGCGCCACTTTGGAAGACAGCATGGAGGTTTCTTACAAAACTAAACATACTATTACCATGTGATCCACGAATTTCTCTCCTTTGGACCTAGCCAAAGAAGTTTAAAATTCGTGCCCACACAAAAATGTGCTCATGAATGTTTCTAGCAGCTTTACATGTAATTATCAAAACTAGGAAGCAACCAAGATGTCCTTCGATTAGTGAATGGATAAATAAACTGGTAGGCTGAGACAAAAGAATATTATCCAACACTAAAAAGAAATGAGCTATCAAGCCATGAAAAGACACAGAGGGAACTTAAATGTATACTACTAAGTAAAATAATCCATCTGACAAGGCTAACAACTGTTTGATTCCTACTGCATGTCATTTTGAAAAAGGCAAAAACGTGGAGACACAAAAAGAACAGTGATTGCCAGGGATGGAGGGGAGAAGAGTTGAACAGGCAGAGCACCGAGGATTTTTAGGGTAGTAAAAATACTAAGTGTGATATTATAATGGTGGACATTTATCTAAAGCCACTGAATAAACAATACATAGTTTAGAGTGAACCCTAAACTATGGACTTTGAATAATCCATATGCTGTGTCAATGTAGATTTATCCTTAGTTAAAACAAAAAAAAACTGCCACTCCAGCTGGTGGTGTTGATACTGGGGGAGGCTATATACTTCCGGGGGCAAGGAGAATATGGAAAATCTCTGTACCTTCCTCTTAATTTTGTTGTAAACCTAAAATTACTCTAAAAATAAAAGTTTTTTAACTTTATAAAAGGACAATCAACCTTATATGAAATATCTTAGCAGTTATTCAGAAAAGGATTACAAATAGCCAATATTTACAGGAAAAAGTGTTCAATACTGTTAGCCATAAGGGAAAAGGTGACAAAATATATAAGACAGAAAAAAATTAATGACAGACTTTATATTTTGGGGCTCCAAAATCACTGCAGATGGTGACTGCAGCCATGAAATTAAAAGACACTTGCTCCTCGGAAGAAAAGTTATGACCAACATAGACAGCATATTAAAAAGCAGAGATGTTACTTTGCCAACAAAGGTCCGTCTAGTCAAGGCTATGGTTTTCCAGTGGTCATGTATGGATGTGAGAGTTGAACTATAAAGAAATATGAGCACCAAAGAATTGATGCTTTTGAACTGTGGTGTTGGAGAAGACTCTTGAGAGTCCCTTGGACTGCAAGGAGATCCAACCAGTCCATCCTAAAGGAGATTAGTCCTGGGTGTTCATTGGAAGGACTGATGCGGAAGCTGAAACTCCAATACTTTGACCACCTGATGCAAAGAACTGACTCATTGGAAAAGACCCTGATGCTGGGAAAGATTAAAGGCAGGAGGAGAAGGGGACGATAGAGGATCAGATGGTTGGATAGCATCAACTCAATGGACATGAGTTTGAGTAAGCTCCAGGAATTGGTGATGGACAGGGAATCCTGGCATGCTGCAGTCCATGGGGTCGCAAAGAGTTGGACATGACTGAATGACTGAACTGAACTGAACATGTGCAAGGATTTATAACAACAAGAACTCTCATATATTGTTAGTGAGAATGTAAAATGACAGCATCACTTTGAAAAAAGTTTTATTATAAAACTAACAAACACCAAGATGCTGTAATTCCAATTCTAGTTATTTCACTAAAAGAAGCAAAAACATATACCCACAAAAACCTACGTAATATATTCATAATTGCCAAAATTTTTTAATCAGTGCTTCACAGCAAATATTGTTTTATAGACCCATATCTTTAAGTTATGGTTAACAGAAGAAAATAATAAAGTACTTATATCTAGACTAAGTACTATTTTCTTTATGTTATTAGATAATACATCACAAGTACCTAAAATATAAAAATATGAAATCCCAATAATTGATGTTATTATTCATTTGTAAAAAGAAATAAATATGTATTTTCTACTATTTTCCCTTAATTTCATTAAAACACAATGGAAGAATTTCAGATATTTTTTAAATCATAAATTATACTTTAGAATGTAAAGTGATTTTAAAGACCACCTAATCTAACCCCTTAATTTGCAAAAACAGAAAACTGATGTTCAAAAAAGTTAAGTGCCTTAGTCATATCATCATGGGGGGAAAAAAAGATAACAGAATAAAGCATATAACAAGGTGTAGAAATCTACAGTAGGAGAAAACCTGAGTTTGACATGTAGAAGGCAGAATATAATAGGTCTTCAAATAGAACCATTTCAGTGAGCTAGAGAGGTACACAGAACAAGCACCTCAGGAGCCCGGCCTGCCAGGCCAGAAAGTTTGGAATTTGGTATTAGGGAAGTGTACGTCTCAAAGTCTAAAAGAGGTGTGATGAAAACATCCATGGTCAGGGATACAATGCTTGATCCATCGATTCAGAGTAGGTACCGACCCTGCTTGAGCATGAGTGATGACTGCTGAATTGCCAACAACGGTGGATAAAATGACACCCCATAGCACTGGGAAGTTAAAATGAGATTATGATGTTTATTTGCACACCTGGTTTGTGCTGTAATCAGTTTCTATTTATCTTCTCTTCAATGACTTCTTTGGCAAGTTCTATGCATTATGAATAAAGCAATCAGAACATAAATTAAGTCACTTGGGCTCATCACAGCTTATGAACACATCAGTGGGCACAGTGTACTATTTTGACAGTGATCTCATAAGAAAAACTAAACTAACCAAACTTTTTTTTTAAGGGCTGACTAGAAAAGACCATGCTATAACCTTCCAACTCAGTTGCAAGGGAAAGTACTGAGTGGAATTTTATGTGAAGACAGACTATTAAGAGTTTCAATATCATGAAACTAGAGGTAAGTTGCAAATTATGGATGATAATTACTAAACCCACAAGCCCCTCTATCAATTTTCTAGCTCGCTTCTTGCTTTTGATGTTCAATATCATTATGCTAATTTAACCTCTAAAAATTTTCTACTGTTTTTGTTGTAAATTTCAATTTTAGTCATTTTCATTTTCTTCAACTTAACCCAATTTAATTTTGGCATATTTGAAATCATTCACAATCCAAAGTCAAAAACCATTGTTTAAAGACTTACTCAGAAAAGCCTTAATTGTATTCCAAACTCATCTATTTGGTTTCTACCTACCACTGTCATTAGTTCCTTGTTTATCATACGAGGTATGTGTCTAGTGTCTGTATGTATCCTTTTTTTCCCATATATACAAATTCATTTTGATGAAGCAAAGTTCCAAAGAAAATGGCAAGTTAATAGAGTGGTAAGAGAGCCAATTTGAGAATTAATTACAGCAATGAAAAAGTATTTAGATAGTGTAGGGCTGCATAAGTTGAAAACATTCACTATGTCTTGGTAGAAATAAGGACGACTCTCCTACTATACATAACTTCCCTTAAACACATTTTAAAAAGCTGGATGTATCTTATTTCTTTTTATATAATATATATAGCATTCTGTACTCTCTGCTTTGATCACTTACAAATATATTTCAGCATTCAAACTGCTATTACAGAAACCTGTTTCATTCGCTGGGGGAGAGAGAGAGAGAGAGAATGTCTACACTTGATAATATTCCATTTGGCTATGTATCCTATATTGATGGACATTAATTTTATTCCCTCATCTTTTGTTTTTTACAAATAATGCCACACAAAAGAATGTTGTGCATGTTTTTTTTTTCCTATTTGGGGAGGTGAATCTTCCAGCTATATTTATAGAAATGAGAATGCTAAGGCAGGGAGTAAACAGAGGGATGATTTTCTTAGCTAATTCCCCTGCACAAGGGTTTTATCAATTTGATTCCCACCTACAATGTATCAGAGTGCCTGATTTTCCACATCCTGCTTAAGAGTGAGTTTTCAGAGTTTGTAATATTTGCCAATCTGATATGTGAGAAATAATATTCAGTTCTAAAAGTCTTCTAACTATAGAAAATTAACAGGCATTACAAAAGGAATAATAATATGTTCTGAATTTTATAGTTTTGGAAATGCTCTATTGTTTAGAAATAGCTCTTTAGTGCCCTCAATTTGCAGACCAACTTTTAAAATACCAATAACAGGCACTGCAGCATTGCTTCATTTGCCAGCCAGGGAAAGAGCTTAAAGAGTTCTCTGTGCTCTCCAAAGAGAAAATTTATAAAGTAAACCATATATGTCATGGGGAATTGAAGATCACTAATAAGCTGTTTCTGCCCTAACTCTGCACACGATATGGTTGCATATGAAGCAAAATAGTCATGCTGTTCCAACTTAAGCATATAAATGCTTCTTTCATTTTTAGAAACAAGATGACTGATTCTCTTCTAAATTAATTATCAATCTCTTAAGATTTAACATTGAGTATACCATCCATTGCAATTAACCAAGAAGTAAAACAATAATGGCTTTTTTCTTGTCATGGAACAATGGGATTTCATCTAGATTTTCTGATTAATTTGGTGCTTTACTTTGTTATTATAGCTCAATTTATGTAGCTTTTCTGTCCATTCCTTGAAGGCACTTTTATCATCCATGAAAACCCAAAATCAAGAGAAAAATATTTCAATATTCATTTTCCCCCACAGGGATACTTGTACTGCTCCACTGCAAGTAACTATTTAGAACAGGCACTTTCGATGCTATGAAATGCCAGAAAGCAAGTGCTGTTTTTTTCTTACCACTATTTTTTACTTCTCAGGAAATACATGAAAATTAACTCAAATTACTTATTACTGTCACTAATACTGATTATCCAATTATCTAAACAACAAAACAAAGGCAATTCTGTTCTATTATGCTAGAAAATAAATTATCATTAATAATATTCTTGAGAATAAGGGACTATTATAGTCTAGATCATTTTTAAAGACATAGTACTTCGGTGTCAAATTATTTTATTTCTTAGTTTTGCAGCTTCATTCTCATTTTTATACTTTTTTTTTCCTAAAGAGAACCAGGACTAAACAAAAACGTTACCTTCACATCCAGTCTTGGAGAAATCAAACTAATAGTAACATATGCTTCATACTAACAGTAATAACTGCATTTATTTGCCATAAATCCTCGCTAACTTCTATTAATAAATAAGGTACATTCCAGTGATGTTTTAGATCCTAGATAAACACAGTCTATAGAGATCATAATGTAAACTTGTGTGTTTTAGTCTAAAAGCAAAAGATATCCTGAGCAGGGGAAGAGGGGCTGGGTGTTAAAATAGACATGTTGTTGCTTTATAGGTTAACTGCTTGTAACAGGTAACGGGTATACGTTACCTACACACATTACCTAAAGTATGCAGGTGTAGGTTAATTATTTGTAATAGGTAAAAGTGGAGGGAAAAAAACCTGTGTGGGTGAGGTAAAATTGTTACTCCTAAAGATTGTGTGTTATGTGTGTAATTTCCAAAGATCTGGAGAGAGTGGTGATGATAATAAAATATCCAGGTTTAGCTTGGCACAGTCTTGTCTCTTTAAACATCTCTGTTTTCCCAGCTGAGTGTTTCTATGCTGCATTCAGTTGAGCTCTCAGACACAAAGAGAAACTGAAGAAATCCTCCTTCCACCACTTAAATGCCTGAGGAAGCCGTGTCCCTTATGCATGAGGTTTTCTTCCGAAGTATCTGGTTCCCTAAATTAATCCACACTCATGATTCCAGTCCTCCACAGGGCTTCAAATATATACTATCTTCTAAAATTCAGGTAACCTCCTCCTCCCCAAAAAACCTCTCCACCTCCTTTTCAAGATCCTTCACATTTCAGTTTTACCTTATCTTTCAGCTCAGCTCCTCTCACACATTTCCATCGCATAATACAGAAGACACAGCAGGCAACTTTCCCTTCTTGGTATATGCCAGGCATTCTTGTGCCTTCTTGTTTTGATTTTAATTCCTTCTGTTTAAAATTCCCCCTTCCACTTCTCTGTCTCTCCCCTTGTATCTGGGCATAGCTGTGAGATTAGTTCCAGTCAATATAACTAGGAATTAGGAGCATCCCTAGTAATTAGGAGGGTCCCTTCGATATGACCAGGCATTTAAGAAGTGGTTGTACCTTCCCTATATTTTCTAACCTGCTACTAAGTAAATTCAGAGATTTGGAGGTCCTGCTGCTGCTGCTGCTAAATCGCTCCAGTCGTGTCCGACTCTGTGCGACCCCATAGATGGCAGCCCACCAGGCTCCCCCATCCCTGGGATTCTCCAGGCAAGAACACTGGAGTGGGTTGCCATTTCCTTCTCCAATGCATGAAAGTGAAAAGTGAAAGGGAAGCCGCTCAGTCGTGTCCGACTCTTAGTGACCCCATGGACTGCAGCCTACCAGGCTCCTCCATCCATGGGATTTGCCAGGCAAGAGTACTGGAGTACGTTGCCATTGGAGGTCCTAGGAAAGAGCAAACTACAAAAAGAACAAAACCCAGGTTCCCAAATCAATGTAGGTAGGGTAACTACTCAATTGTATGCACACCCTCACTGGTCTGTCATATGTGCAATAAAAAATCATCTATTAGTAAACCAGTCACATTTTATAGTTGATTCATTATAACCATTTCAAAACCCAAATATTATATAATATATTCTAAGTAATGGAGAAGGCAATGGCACCCCACTCCAGTACTCTTGCCTGGAAAATCCCATGGATGGAGTAGCCTGGTAGGCTGCAGTCTATGGGGTCAGGAGGTGGGTCATGGAGAAGACAATGGCAACCCACTCCAGTACTCTTGCCTGGAAAATCCCATGGATGGAGAAGCCTGGTAGGCTGCAGGCCATGGGGTTGCTAAGAGTCAGACACGACCGAGCGACTTCACTTTCACACACTGGAGAAGGAAATGGCAACCCACTCCAGTGTTCTTGCCTTGAGAATCCCAGGGACGGGGGAGCCTGATGGGCTGCCGTCTATGGGGTCGCACAGAGTCGGACATGACTGCAGTGACTTAGCAGCAGCAGCAATTCTAAGTAAAGAGGATCATTTACAATTTAAACTGGGCAATGTACATCTAATATTCAACTTCTATTAATTCAAGAACATTAAAAGTTATTAAATAGACTCTACTATGAGTAATATACTACACAAATCACCATAGAAACTTCCCAAACGAGTGTCCTTGCATTAAACAAGTTTAAGAAGATGATGACAAACTGAGAAGTTAGATTACTTTCTTCTCCCATTTTTAAGGAAAATCTTGGTTATATAAAAAAGAAACTTTTCCCTCAATATAAAATATTTTTAATCTAATAGAGAAATCAATTAGATAACAAAAGAAAAAAGATAATTGAAACTCTATAACAAGATCTTAACTATTTTTTTAGTGAGGAAAACAAAGTTTCTTAGCAACTGAAATAATTCTGTTAAGAGGAAAAAATAGGATCTAAAAATAAAAACTTCAATTTACAACAAACAGACACTCTCAGAGCCAGTGTTCCCTGGAGTAATAAGGTATCAATATAAAACTCACAAGACTACTTGTAATTTTAGTTATTTATGCCATTTTGGGCCAACAGTTTTCCACAGTCCTGGCTGGCTCTATACCATATTAGTATCTAAATGTAATACAGTCAGAATAAAACTGCTTTAATTGAGCATACCAGAGACAATCACCAGATTGGCCCAGGAGTGTGTCCTCGTGTGCTGTTATAAGACAGAGGATCCTTCCTGATTTTAATCCTATGAAACAAATCACTTATGTAATGGCAAGAACTTCTTGTTCTCACTTAGGAACTCTGTACCTTTACATAGAAATCCAGCTCCAGTTAATTAAAGCCCTCAAATCTGCCTAAGAATAGCACATCTGCAAATCAAGGAAAGAATCACATACTGCAATACAGAACAACAATAATTTAATTACAACTCAAAATTTTTCCACTACATTTTTTCACCTTAAGTCACAAACTTAACACACATTGTTTAATTTGAACACTTAAGGAAAACAGACACTGAGGGAAAACAGTTTTATAATCCGTTAAAGTGGAACAGACATTTCATCCATAGTGATACTTCCTCAGTGAATGTTCAGTCTTCCATTTGTTCTTGAATTAAGATTTATTCTTTATCAAAATGATATTCAAGACCAACTTGG
Source organism: Bos taurus (assembly GCF_002263795.3). NCBI lineage: Eukaryota > Metazoa > Chordata > Mammalia > Artiodactyla > Bovidae > Bos > Bos taurus. The sequence continues at coordinate 18,589,650 of NC_037354.1, forward strand.
CTCAAATCTGAGTCATTAAATGAAAATCTAAAATTGTTTGGAACAGTGATGTCTCTTAGTCTGAGAAAGTATTCTTGTTTTGGTTGTAGGTAAACCCTGTCATATTCAAATATATCATTTGTAATTCCCAGCTCAATTTCTCTGTATTCTCAATGCCAGAGGCAAAGAGATAATGACCTCTCATCAACACAAAAACTTACATTACTAAGGACACACCATACTATATCCGTATAAAGTTTATCAGTGAAAAAAAATCCCATTTTTCTTTGCTGCTGCTAAGTCACTTCAGTCATGTCCGATTCTGTGCAACCCCATAGACGGCAGCCCACCAGTTAATGGGTTACTGTTATTATATATGTATGTTCTTTTACTGGTTTTGTTTTGAAAAGTACTTTTAACTATTGGCTTTAATTCTCTCTTGTATTTATATTCAAGTTGCTATTATTGACTCCATGTAAAGTTTAAAAATATATATAAACATATATAAAATATATACACGTGTGTAGGTCATCTGCATTTTCTCTTTGGATAAATGTCTACTCAGATTTTCTGCCCATCCTTTAATCAGGTTAATTTTTCTTTTATGTTGGTTGTATGAGCTGTTTTGTATATGTAGGACATTAATCCTTTACCAGTTATATTATTTGTAAATATTTTCTCCCATTCAGTAGGTTGTCTTTTCATTTTGTTGATGGTCTTCCTTGCTGTGCAAAGTTTCTGAGTTTAATTAGGTTTCATTAGTTTATTTTTGCTTCTATCTACTTTAGGAGATAGATCAAAAAATATATTGCTGCTATTTATATTAAAGAGTGTTGTGCCTATGCTTTCTTTTAGGAGATTTATAGTAGCTGGACTCAAATTTAGTCTTTAACCCATATTGAGTTTATTTTTGTATATACTGTTAGAGAATTTCTAATTTCATTCTTTTACATGTAGCTGTCCAGTTTTTCCAGCATCACTTATCAAAGTGATAAGTGATTTTTCTATCATATATTTTTCTTTAGGCACAACTTTTTTTTTTAATTTGTGTACAATGTGAATGTATTATTACTACTGAATTTACACTTAAATATGGTTGACTGTAAATTCTATGTTACATGTACTTTACAACAATTAAAAAAAAATTTAAACACCTAGATAGCAGTCCAGCCCAGTGCTAAATCAGACCAGACTTTGTTTTGAAGTCTTCCCCTGTTTGCAATAATCTTTAGTGTGAACTTCTTGGTGCCGAAGGAGGTGGGACTTTTGGCTAAAGCCTCTCCCACAACTGACACATTCATAAGGCCTTTCCCCAGTGTGAACTCTCCACTGTTTAATGAGGCTGGAGTTGTACCTAAAGACTTCCCCACATTCTCTGCACTCATAAGGCTTTTCTCCAGTGTGGACTCTCTGATGAATAATGAGGGTGGAGCTGCCCATAAAGAATTTCCCACATTTGCTACATTCATGTTTTTTCTCTGGTGTGGACATTTTGGTGCCGAATGAGGTAGGAGTTTTGACTGAACAGTCTACCACATACACTGAACTCATAAGGCCTTTCTCCAGTGTGATTTCTCCGATGCCTAATGTAATTTGAGTTGTGTCTAAAGAAAATATATTGCATGATTTTCTTTAGGCAGAATTATCGTATGCTTTTCCTAACATACATTTTTGCCTCCTTTCTTGTAGGTTAACTAATAAGAAGTACAGGAATTTATTTCTGGGCTCTCTATCCCTGTTTCATTGATCTAAGGGTGTTTCTTATGCCAGTACTATACTGTTTCGATTACTGCAGATTGCTGTATCTTTGTAGTATAGTCTGAAGTCAGGGAGCATGATTCCTCCAGCTCTGTTCTCTTTCTCAAGATTGTTTCTTCTTTCTCAAGATTCTTTTGAATATTTGGGGCCTTTTCTATTTCCATACAAAATTTTAAATTATTTGTTCTAGTTCTTATAAAACTGCCCTTGATATTTTGATAGGGATTGCACTGAACGTGCGAAGGCAATGGCACCCCACTCCAGTACTCTTGCCTGGAAAATCCCATGGATGGAGGAGCCTGATAGGCTGCAGTCCAGGCAGTCTCGAAGAGTCAGACACAACTGAGCGATTTCACTGTCACTTTTCACTTTCATACATTGGAGAAGGAAATGGCAACCTACTCCAGTGTTCTTGCCTGGAGAATCCCAGAGACAGGGGAGCCTCGTGGGCTGCCATCTATGGGGTCGCACAGAGTCGGACACGACTGAAGTGACTTAGCAGCAGCAGCAGCAATACTAAGGGAAATTCATTCAATTTTTCATCATCAAGAATTATGATAGCTGTAGGGTTTTTTATGTGTTCCTCATCAAGTCAAAGACATGTTTCTTTATTCCTAGTTTTTTGAGAGGTTTATTTTCTTTTTTAATCAAGAAAGTGCTGTATTTTGTCAAGTGCTAATTTTGCATCAATGAATGTGGTCATGTGACTTTCTTTAGCCTATTGCTAAGGTAGATTTCACCAATTAATTTATTAATGATGATGCAGACTTGCATCTCTGAAAAAATTCTCTCTTGGATTTGGTACATAATTCTCTTTATATATTTCTAAATTGTATTTGTCAGTCTGTTATGAATTACTTCTGTATCTATACTGATGAGGGATATTGGCCTTCAGTTTATGGTGTTAATTTTTTTCTATTGTTGATATCACAGTAATACTCCCCTCAGAATTGAGTTTAGAAGAGCTCTTTATTTTTCTATTTTCTAGTACAGATTGTGTAAACTTGGTGTTAATTCTGCTTTAAATGTCTATAGACTTCTCTGTGAATCATTTGACAAAGAAATTTTTTGTGTGGGGGGGTGCGGGGAGGGAGATTTCAACTCATAATTTAAATTCCTTAAAAATTATAAATCTATTTAAATTATTTCATAGTAAGTGAGTTATGGGCACTTGCACTTTTTGAGAAATCATTCTATTTGATCTCAGTATTCTCTTATTGTCCTTTAAAAATCTGCAAGAGATCTAGTGATATGCCCTCTTTCATTCTCATATTAATAGTTTCTTTTTTACTTTGTAAGTTCTGCTAGGAGTTTGACAATTTTACTGTTGTCTTCAAATAATCAGCTTTTGATTTATTGATTTTCTATAAGTATGTTGTTGCTTACATTTTCTGCTTATTTTGAGTGTATTTTGCCTTTGATGTTTTTAGTTTATTGAGTATGAGTCGTAGATTACTGATTTGAGACTTTTCCCTTCTCTAATATGTTCACTTACTGCTATCAATTTTCCCCTCAGCACTGCTTTAGCTGTGTCCCCAAAATTTTAGTATGTTTTATTTTTATTTTCATTTGGTTCAATATTTTTTCTTCCCTTATGACTTTCTTTATAATTTATAAATTATTCATAAATTTGTTGTTTAAATTTCAAATGTTTGACAATCTTCCTGTTATCTTTATAGTTTGATTCACTTGTAGTCAGAGAATATATTGTGCATGATTTCAATTTTAAAAAATGTGTTGGAGTTGTTTTTTTTTTTTTTATGACCAAGGACATGGTCTACTTTGGTTTATCACATTGTGTGCACTTGAAAGAAAGTCAATTGTGTCATTGTGAAATAATGTGTTCTAAATGTGGATTATGTCCTGTTTGATGCAGGAGTTCTATATCCCTGCTGATTTTCTGCCTAGATATTCTATCAACTGAGAGGAGTGTTGGTTTCTCCAATTACAACGCTTTTGAAAACATACTCTAAAATGGTTGCTTTGATTCATTTCATGAAGGTGAATGTTATACCTTAAACCATTACTCTTTTAGAATTTCATTTTTTTAATAAACAGAGCAATGCAATGTTTTAAGCAATCTATTTTCCTCTAAATAATTCATTTTTTATCCTTATACCTATGAATTGTAGGTAACACTCTACTTCAGAGGAGGAAGAGTATAGCAAGACTACTTGTTGGCTTTTTCTTCAAAAAAACTTTTAAAACTCACTGTAAAGACATTTTACATGGGAGACAAGGTTTCTCAAATCTCTTTGAAAACGGAATACTAGAACAAGGAAGAACTCAAGAAACAAAAGTTAATTTATAAATAACAGATTAAGAAGAATGTATGGCAAAATGAAAGTCACTTTTCTACCCCAAAGGAAATGAAGATTCTCTGTACTGAGGATAGAGGGAAAAGTCATAAATCCATAGGGTTAGACAAAGCTTTGCATCCCTCGTATAGGTTGTATTGTGAGAATCATTGAACTCAGAATCTGGTAAAATATGCCAGACTGGCTAATGAAAGAAACCAAGGATCAGATAAGAAAAAGGTATATCTTATTCTATGCCAATATGAAGAGATGACACCTGAATCAAGCAGCCTTCACTTCTCCAAACACTGACATTTCTAATAAAACTCTCCAAAATGTAAATGGAATTCCAGGAAGAAACTGGAATTGACTGTGTTTACCCAGAAGTACATGAGATTAAACTTTTAGCCACCAAAATAGAATAGCAGTTAATATTATAAATCAAATTGATATAGAAAAACAAATCTACATTTTTCCCCCTAAACTAAAGTGCGTAAGCTGTGAAATGCGGACTCACTGCAACTATATGCATCAACATAGACTAAAAGCATCCTGAATCATGCCAGAGTCCATGTACCCCTCCCATCCCTGACTGAAGGATGTGGTAAGATTCAGAGTTCTAAGATCCATAAAAGAGTAAGAATTAGAAATAGGATGACAGAGGAATTTAAAAAAAGAAAAGGAAACTTATTTGGAAATTTAAAATGTTGAAATGTTAATGGTTTGAGATGTATCAAAATTTCCAAAAGGGTTAAAATTAAAATTCTTTCTCCTATCTTAAAATATGTTTTTTTCAGGACAAAAAGTTCATATACTCCAGCCCAGTTCTCAGGACTCTAAAAATATCAATAACTCAATAGTCTATTTCTCTGTATGGCAAGTATATCTAAGTTATAACTCAAGTTCATATGTAAAAACTCCAATAGGAATAAGCAAAAATGTTTGGTAGAATGAAAATCAACAAAAATCAGATATAAATATTTTTGTTTAACTTCCAGTTCTATCTCTCAAACAGGTAAAATGGGGAGAAAAATTCCATCATTAGAGTGCCATTTTGAAAGCAGAGCACATAGAACCTGCTTCATAGATGCTAGTTTTGTTATGTTTTTTCTTAATCCAATCAATTAGCACCTCTTTGTTAATAAGACTGGATATATGCCTTAAACTTTATTTTGTTAAAAACATCAATACTTGCTCTTCCTATGATAAAACGTTATAGTGCCAAATAAATGAGGTTTATATGTGACAGCCTTCTGGATATTCAAAATTATACTATACAAATAAAATACAACCTTTCTTAGTATATCATGGTTATTACACTCTTGGTTGAATAGAAACCTAAATTTCTCACTAAACACTAAGTTCTTAATAAGGAAAATCAATTTCAAAAATAATGAGTTTTTATACTAAAATTGGCACAGAATACATGTGTCTTAGTCGCTCAGTCATGTCCACCTCTTTGCAATCCCATGGGGTGTAGCCCACCAGGCTCCTCCATCCATGTGATTTTTCCAGGCAGGAATATTGGAGTGGGTTGCCATTTCCCTCTCCAGGGGATCTTCCTGACCCAGGAATCGAACCTGGGTCACCTGCATTGCAGGCGGACTCTTTACTGTCTGAGCTGCCAGGGAAGCCCAGATATATACATGTCATATATGTAAATTAATACTTTAGAATTATAAAGCAGACAAACCACTTTTAACATACAGTTAGGCATTCTTTGAAAATTTCAGAGAGTCCAACTTTCTATTCTGAATATACTGTCAATTTTAAATTCTCTCTCTCTCTCTCCTTCTCCACTCCCATCCTTTTCCTCAACAATGCTCAATCAGATCTGCACAAACTTTGCCAGGTTCGGGGCTGCAAGAGATCCATAAATATTTACACTATTTAAAGTTTCAGTTTAGAGGTTAAAAAAAAAAAATGATCACTATGTGCTTGCACCACTAGGGTGGTTGAATAGATTGTAAATTAAACAGGTGTACCTCAAAAAGCAGCCAGTTACATCATTCCAGCATTTATTATAAGCATCTTCTTGTTTCTCATATTTGGGATCATGGTAAGTTGGAAACTTTTAGTTTTTAGGTCATAGAAATAAACATTTTTCAAACACAGAAACTAAATCAATTCTAAAGCACTGCTTTTTATTACTTGTATTTTATCTGCATAATCATATGTGCATACACACATAAAAGTATTAAGCTAAGTCTTTGATCTACAATTACCAATTTTGTGTTTCTTTGGCTTGACTATAGCATATCTACCATAAGCGTATTACCTTTTGGAAGTAAGTTGTGTTCAACTCAGTATCACTGTCATGAATTTTATTCAAAATTATGTATGGAATTAGAGAAACATCCACTTTCACATTTGTAATACTTTGTGCAGTTCAAGTTAATAACTTTTATTTCTAAAACTCATAACCCCCTAGACATAAGATACATACTCCTATACAGTCAAAGATAAGAGAGCAATTAGAATACAGTCTCAACGTCCACTTTCACATTGGTAATACTTTGTGCAGTTCAAGTTAATAACTTTTATTTCTGAAACTCATAACCCCCTAGACATAAGATACACACTCCTATACAAAGAAAAGAGAGCAATTAGAATACAGTCTCAAAAGCAAGACTTTGACTTTATTCCTTGCTCAGCATCTGTTACTATTCTAAGTGACAATTTAATAATTATTTCTATATTACCATCATTTGGTGCTAGACCTGTCATGGTGACTCAAATGATTTTACATTTGATCAGAATGATGCATGTTTGAAAACCAGCAACAATTTTTTTTAAGAAGTGGTAATAGAACTGCTGGGGGTACAGCTAACAGTCAAATACTCTATGCTATTTCATAAAGAAAGGCCAGATTCTAAATAGTAACACTTGCATGTAATTTGAGGGGGAGGACTCTGATTTCTCTTGTCTAGAGGGAATAAGAGAAAGACAAAATACAAAGTAAATAATGGGTTTTAAAATAATTACAGATAACTCACAATTATCCATGCAAATTTGTACTCGTTGCCAGAAGCAAGGTGAAGACCCTAAATTAGCTGGGCTGCTGAGGTCTGGATGGTGCAGCCTCTATGCAGACAGCTGGGCCCTGTCACCCTCTGTCAGGATGCTCACACACTTGTTTCTTCAACAAATGAAAGGAGAAGCATCAGAGGAGAAGGGCTGCCTTCGCTCCTTCTTCATTATCTCTAAGCAGAAAGGTTTTCCCCATTGTCAGTTAGCCAAAGAGGATCTAGGTTTGGTTTTATTCATTCATTCCTAAAATATTTTTCAAGTAGTTACTATACACTGGAAGATATTCTAAGTTGTACAGCTATATCAGTAAAAAAAAAAAAAAAAAAGAGAGAGAGAAAATTCTGCCCATCTTGGGCTTACATTATCAATTTACTTATAAGTATTTACCTATGTTCATCCTGCTTATTTAACATCTATGCAGAGTACATCCTGTGAAATGCTGGGCTGGATGAAGCACAGCTGGAATCGAGATTGCCAGGAGAAATATCATCAACCTGAGATAGGCAGATGATACCACCATAGTGGCAGAAAGTGAAGAGGAACTAAAGAGCCTCTTGATGAGGTGAAAGAGGAGAGTGAAAAAGATGGCTCAAAACTCACCATTTCAAAAACCAAGATCATGGCATCTGGTCCCATCACTTCACGACTTAATAACTGAACAACAACAAAATGCTCACTACCTCATTCTTCGGGCTATGCTTTTCCCAAACATCTAGTTTTTATTTTCAAGACTTCTCCAAAGCAGAAAAAAAATCACTTTATTAAATAAGTTCTTGAAGTATAGAAAATTAAGTATGATGGGCTTTTAAAAGGGAAGTCTCAGGTTCTTCTCGTCTTAGTGAGAGGCACAACGGATGCTCTGGTGATGAGAACCAATAAACCAATATTCTCATTCATAAACCCAAGTTTGAAACACTGATCAAATGCACAAAATTCTTACCCTTCCTATCTAGAGGGGGCTAAAGGACAATGGAAAGCACTGGAAGGGTTAGAATGGTAAAAGAGGCTCAGTTCTCATCTTAACTGTTCAAACCACATGCACACACATACATACAGCCATCACCATGTGAGGGGATGCATATGTTAGACAGCTTGACTGTGACACTTATTTCACCATGTATATGCATATCAGAACATCCTCCACCTTGAATATACACAATTTTTATTTAAGTACACCTAATAAAGCTATTAAAAAATACAAAAACTATTTTAAAGCGAGTCCCAGTTTGTTCAGATGTCTCTGAGACACAAAGAGCGGCAGAAGTGCTGAGCAAGCACAAGAGAAAATGGCTCAGGGAAGCAGGAGAGCAATAAGGCCAGAAGCACTTTGGCATGGCCCTCACATAAATGCACCAACTTTTATTTCACCTTTTCAAATATAGAGTAACTAGAGCAAGGTAGTAGGGGGAAAATGAGCAGCTATTTCCTGGCCTTTTAGAAAATGACTCTACTCAAGTCATCCTTGCCCTTTGCTGAAAAGAACCTTAAGCAGGCTTTTGCCTGGGGGAAAAGTCATGTACTTTTCCACGTGGAGAAAGAGCACTCTTTGATTCTTCAACTGCTACTTTCCTGTATAAAGTGAGAAAATTAGTTACTTGGAATGTTCTTTCTATCCCAAGTCTGCTCTGTATGACCCCTTAGCTCACTAAGAGGCATTCAGATAAATATCACCAAAACTCTCCCTTCCCCAAATGCTGCTAGCTATATATAAAGTATTTAAAAATAAAATTGAGCCCACTTTTTAAAAATAAAAATTGAAATGAAGGTGTCTTCAGTGCTTAACTTTAACTTATAAAAATTGAGTAAACTTAACAAATCTAGAAATTGTACATACTTCAGTTCAGTCGCTCAGTTGTGTCCGACTCTTTGTGACCCCATGAATCACAGCATGCCAGGCCTCCCTGTCCATCACCAACTCCCAGAGTTTACCCAAACTCATGTCCATTGAGTCGGTGATGCCATCTAATCATCTCATCCTCTGTTGTCCGCTTCTCCTGCTGCCCCCAATCCCTCCCAGCATCAGGGTCTTTTCCAATGAGTCAACTCTTTGCATGAGGTGGCCAAAGTACTGGAGCTTCAGCTTTAGCATCAGTCCTTCCAATGAACACCCAGGACTGATCTCCTTTAGGATAGACTGGTTGGATCTCCTTGCAGTCCAAGGGACTCTCAAGAGTCTTCTCCAAAACCACAGTTCAAAATCATCAATTCTTCGGTGCTCAGCTTTCCTTCACAGTCCAACTCTCACATCCGTACATGACTACTGGAAAAACCATAGCCTTGACTAGATGGACCTTTGTTGGCAAAGTAATGTCTCTGCTTTTTAATATGCTGTCTAGGTTGGTCACAACTTTCTTTCCAAGGAGTAAGCATCTTTTAATTTCATGGCTGCAGTCACCATCTGCAGTGATTTTGGGGCCCAAAAAAATTAAGTCTGACACTGTTTCCACTGTTTCCCCATCTATTTCCCATGAAGTGATGGGACTGGATGCCATGATCTTAGTTTTCTGAATGTTGAGCTTTAAGCCAACTTTTTCACTCTCCTCTTTCACTTTCATCAAGAGGCTTTTGAGTTCCTCTTCACTTTCTGCCATAAGAGTGGTATCACCTGCATATCTGAGGTTATTGATACTTCTCCCAGCAATCTTGATTCCAGCTTGTGCTACCTCCAGCCCAGCGTTTCTCATGATGTACTCTGCATAGAAGTTAAATAAGCAGGGTGACAATATACAGCCTTGACGTACTCCTTTTCCTATTTGGAACCAGTCTGTTGTTCCATATCCAGTTCTGTTGCTTCCTGACCTGCATATAGGTTTCTCAAGAAGCAGGTCAGGTGGTATTCCCACCTCTTTCAGGATTTTCCACAGTTTATTGTGATCCACACAAATATTTTAAAAATAAAATTACATAGCTAAAAGAGTTGTATAAGTATATATTTGATTCATATGAGATTTTCCTTATCAATAAGGCCAAATGATATCCCAGTAAGGGAGAGGTGGCTTTCAAAACTTTTCTGAATAATATTCAAATAGTTTTGATGTAATACAATTTTTTGGAATAAATATTATACAATTCTGTGATAATAATAAGATTGATTATAAACATTTATAATACTGATATAATGGTATAATGGCAAATGACCTTCATGATCTATGTTTTATTATGGGGACTTTTATTTGTTTGCTCAATAAATATTTTTTATCCAGTTACTATGACCTTATCATGATGCCACTCAAAGAGAATGCAGAGATGACCAAGAAATACTCTTTGCTCTCAAAAAGTGTAGTCAAGGAAAAACACAACATATATGCAATTAAATATTTAATCCTAATATTAAAATGAGCTGATACTGTATCTATTGTGTTCCCACAATGAAAAATTAGAAAATTTGAACACACAGGTATCCAGTCAAATTCCAACAGTCTCTACTGCCTCTCAATTTTTTTTTTTGTTATAGTAGTGCCAACATCTGCTGGATCATCGAAAAAGCAAGAGAGTTCCAGAAAAACATGGATTTCTGCTTTATTGACTATGCCAAAGCCTTTGACTGTGTGGATCACAATAAACTGTGATAGATGGGGAAACAGTGGCTGACTTTATTTTGGGGGGTTCCAAAATCACTGCAGATGGTGACTTCAGCCATGAAATTAAAAGATGCTTACTCCTTGGAAGGAAAGTTATGACCAACCTAGACAGCATATTAAAAAGCAGAGACATTACTTTGTCAAAAAAGGTCCATCTAGTTAAGGCTATGGTTTTTCCAGTGGTCATATATGAATGTGAGAGTTGGACTATAAAGAAAGCTGAGGGCCAAAGAATTGATGCTTTTGAACTGTGGTGTTAGAGAAGACTCTTGAAAGTCCCTTGGACTGCAGGGAGATCCAACCAGCCCATCCTAAAGGAAATCAGTCCTGGGTGTTCATTTGAAGGACTGATGTTGAAGCTGCAACTCCAATATTGTCCACCTGATGCGAGCAGCTGACTCATTTGAAAAGACCCTGATGCTGGGAAAGATTGAGGGCAGGAGGAGAAGGGGATGACAGAGGATGAGATGGTTGGATGGCATCACCGACTCAATGGACATGAGTTTGGGTAAACTCCGGGAGTAGGTGTTAGACAGGGAGACTTGGCGTGCTGCGGTTTATGGGGTCGCAAAGAGTCGGATGCTACTGAGCAACTGAACTGAACTGTTCCTTTTCCTTCTAGATTCTATTATAACTTTATATATGCTAGTAATAAGTATGCTTATATTGGTGGAAATATGAATTTTTTAATACAATTTATGTTTAATATAGCTTTAGGTCTAGCAAAAAATTACACAAAAATTATAAAGTTCTAATATACTTCATTTCTCCCACTCCTCCACCCCCAGTTTCCTCTATTCCTAACATCTTTTATTAGTGTGGTATATTTGTTATAATTGATAAATAAATAGTGATACATTAGTATTAACTAAGATCTATAATTTATATCAATTCATTCTTTGTATTGTACAGTTTTATGGGTTTTGACCAATGTAAACTGTTATGTATCCACCATTACATTATCATACAGAAGAATTTCACTGTCCTAAAAATCCCGTGTTCTACCTCTTCATCCCTTGTTTTCTTTTTTCTGAACTCATAGCAACAACTGATCTATTTACTCTCTCTAGTTTTGCCTTTTCCAGAATTTCATATCGTGTGTAGTCTTACACCACTGGCTTCTTCCACTTGACATAATGCAATAAGTTTCTTCCATATCTGTTTGTGTCTTGACAGCTTGTTTCCCCTTATCATTGAATAGTGTTCCATTATATGGCCATACTGCAGTTCGCTTACCCATTCACCTATTGAAAGACATTTTAGTTGCTTCCCATTTTTGCCAGTTATAAATAAATCTGCTATAAATATTCGTGTGCAGGATTTTGTGTGAACATAAGTTGTTAACTCCTTTGGGTAAGTACTAAATAGCACACAATACCTAAACAAAATGTCAACAAATACTGGGTAATGTGGTGATTATTACCATGGTAAACAAGGAGATAAGCAGTGCTATGTAACGGGGCACTCAGACAAAGCCTTGGATAAGGTAACACTGGAGAGACACATAGGAAGGGAGGAAGTCAATGGACATCTATTGGAAGAGCACTTCCAGCAGAGAATAGTAACTACAGGAGCCCTAAGCACAACAGTGCTTGCTATTTAAGAATGGAAGAGGTCAGAGTCAATGAGTGAGTAAAATAAAGTGAAGTTGCTCAGTTGTGTCCAACTCTTTGCGACCCCAGGCTCCTCCATCCATGGGATTTTCCAGGCAAGAGTACTGGAGTGGGTTGCCATTGCCTTCTCCAGAGGATCTTCCTGGCCCAGGGATCAAACCCCGGTCTCCCACACGGTCAGCAGATGCTTTACCTTCTGAGCCACCAGGGAAGTCTAATGAGTGAGTGGTAAGAATGAAATCTGATAGGTGGTGGTGGCCAATGAAGGTCTAGGTAGGACATTGGGAGATTTGGGACTTATTCTGAGATAGTAATATTGATGAACCTTTAGAAACAGAAAAAATTAAAAAAACTACTGCAATTATTCATATAAAAAAAGAATAGTGATTTACATCATCTTTGTAAGGGTGGAATGCATGAAAAAGGAACAAGTTTTGGTTATGTTTTGAAGGTGTAAGCAATTTCTGATCAATTGCCTAGAGCGAGACTGAAGAACAGTCAAAGTCACCAATGATTTTATTGTTGTTGCTGTTTGTGGTGAGAAAAACCACATGAGACATTTCCCCCTTTGACTGTGCCATTGATGACACAAATTTAAACCACCAAAAAGAAAAAAAGCTAGTGCCTACCCTCCTTCCACACAGATTATCAGAGAGCATCAATTTGAATCTTTCACCACCTGATTCCCTTGCCTTCATTTCTCTATGCTCCTTGGTAAAAGCAGAAGCTATTTGAATCCTGATCTAGCCTCTTTTATTCTTCTATACTGTTGGTCATTTAAGAAGTTTACAGACATACAGTTGACTCAGCTAACATGGTTCTTATTTACCATGAAAGCAAACTGCGTCCTGGACAAGTTAAACCACTTCTATAGGGCAGCACCTCTAAAAGCCACACTGAGCCTCTTACTAGTCCTAAAAGTAGCAAGCAGGGCCCTTCCCCAGGACCATTTGGGGATATTCTTTTCCCAGATAATCTACTTGGCTTATTATTTCCTTTATACTCAGTATCATCCTATCAGGGTGACCACTGTCTATAAAACCTTGACAACTCAATATAAATTAGCCTAAGTCTCCACCATCCAATCTACATCTCTGCCTGCTTTATTTTTCTCCATTTACCTAACACAATCTAACATATCCTGTTTTACTTTGTTTCATGTTTGTTATCCGTCTTTCCCACTAGAAAGTGAACTCCATGAGGACGGTCTTTGTTTTGGTCTTGGTATGTCCCAGCACCTAGAATAACCTGACCCACAACAGGTGCCAACTCAGCAGAATGTCTAAGAGAAAGGTAAAACATAATGCTAAATGCTGATAACAACAAAAAGATACTTTAGACAAAACTCATTTTCTTAAATACCAGAGTCCATTTACAAATGTGGAGGATCTATGACAAGCTACATTTGGGAGATGTAAATCTTTCTTTTCACTCCTTTACAGACTTTAAAATACTCACGGTATTTCAAAAGGCACAGTTCATAGTGGAAACCAATTGGGAAAAATACATTATAAAAATTTTCTAGAGTTTATGTCTGTAGTAAAATAAATTTTAGAGCACAATCATAACTCTTGTCTCCTGACAACTGCCGTCTATATACAAATCTGCTCTAGAAATGGGCCAAAGGATACATTGTAGTCAACATGAAACTTGATTCAAAATGTTTCATTAAAATGTACTCTGAAATATATTTTATTCTGACTTTTACAGTATATTTTTAAATCTTATATCAGATAGGTGGAAACTACTTGTTAAATCATCTATTATTTTAATACATAATTAAATAAAAGCTTTAAAAATACAGAAATGATGCATGGCATGTGTTCTTTATAATGGTGTCAAATGAAAGCTTGTATGCCTTGGTTGACATATATTCAAAGGCTAATATAAACAGTTTTCCAACCCAAGAAATAAAATATTAGCTCTTAAATCATGATTTTAGGGACCAAAACCATATGTTGCTGGAAGCAAAAGTTTTTGTACATGCACTTCCAAATTAGAAATGCCACTGAGGTAGATTTTGTGACTATGAAATGGATTTATACTGAAATATATGGGTTACGAGTGAGAAGAATTACTTTTTAATTGTACTTCTGTGAAATGGAAAACATTTACCCAAAAATTCATTATAATGCTTTGAAGGACTTTGAAAAATAGGCAACCTTGGAAGGGTTCAGTTCAGTCGCTCAGTCGTGTCCGACTCTTTGCGACCCCATGAATCACACCACGCCAGGCCTCCCTGTCCATCACCAACTCCCGGAGTTTGCTCACACTCACGTCCATTGAGTCGGTGATGCCATCCAGCCATCTCATCCTCTGTCATCCCCTTCTCCTCTTGCCCCCAATCCCTCCCAGCACCAGTCTTTTCCAATGAGTCAGCTCTTCACATGAGGTGGCCAAAGTACTGGAGTTTCAGCTTTAGCATCATTCCCTCCAAAGAAATCCCAGGGCTGATCTCCTTCAGAAAGGACTGGTTGGATCTCCTTGCATCCAAGGGACTTTCAAGAGTCTTCTCCAACACCACAGTTCAAAAGCATCAATTCTTCGGTGCTCAGCTTTCCTTCACAGTCCAACTCTCACATCCATACATGACCACTGGAAAAACCATAGCCTTGAATAGACGGACCTTTGTTGGCAAAGTAATGTCTCTGCTTTTCAATATGCTATCTAGGTTGGTCACAACTTTTCTTCCAAGGAGTAAGCATCTCTTAATTTCATGGCTGCAGTCACCATCTACAGTGATTTTGGAGCCCAGAAAAATGAAGTCTGACACTGTTTTCACTGTTTCCCCATCTATTTCCCATGAAGTGATGGGACCGGATGCCATGATCTTCGTTTTCTGAATGTTGCGTTTTAAGCCAACTTTTTCACTCTCCTCTTTCACTTTCATCAAGAGGCTTTTGAGTTCCTCTTCACTTTCTGCCATAAGGGTGGTGTCATCTGCATATCTGAGGTTATTGATATTTCTCCCGGCAGTCTTGATTCCAGCTTGTGCTTCTTCCAGCCCAGCATTTCTCATGATGTACTGTGCATAGCAGTTAAATAAGCAGGGTGACAATATACAGCCTTGACGTACTCCTTTTCCTATTTGGAACCAGTCTGTTGTTCCATGTCCAGTTCTAACTGTTGCTTCCTGACCTGCGTACAGATTTCTCAAGAGGCAGGTCAGGTGGTCTGGTATTCCCATCTCTTTCAGAATTTCCCACAGTTTATTGTGATCCACACAGTCAAAGGCTTTGGCATAGTCAATAAAGCAGAAATAGATGTTTTTCTGGAACTCTCTTGCTTTTTCGATGATCCAGCGGATGTTGGCAATTTGGTCTCTGGTTCCTCTGCCTTTTCTAAAACCAGCTTGAACATCTGGAAGTTCACGGTTCACATATTGCTGAAGCCTGGTTTGGAGAATTTTGAGCATTACTTTACTAGCGTGTGAGATGAATGCAATTGTGTGGTAGTTTGAGCATTCTTTGGTATTGCCTTTCTTTGGGATTGGAAGGGTTACTCCCCCACAAAAGCAGCAGATGGAGGAAGGCCTGAACACACCCTCCTATTGGGTTGTGTATTGGGAGGCAGGCACCATGTAAGGAGCAGAAGTTGTTAGTGGGGAGGAAGGGAAGTGCAAACAGGCCCCAGACCAAAGGCAGAAGCAGGAAAAATTTTTTAAGTTGCCTCAAAGGCCATGTATAGTAGATCTGACTCTTTCCCAGAAAATTCTAATTCTTCAGAAAAAAAAAAATAACAAAATTATTGTTATACCTGATAAAAGAGCCACTGATGGAGCAGAATCTTGCATCCATGTTGGCCTTGATGGAAACAGATGGTCTATACGGTTGCAAAACCAAATAGAAGGGGAAAACCTGGTAAGGTTAGGTCTGAAATCAAGGTTTGGATTGTGAATTGTGTAAATCGAAATATTTAAGGGGCAGAGAGTCTTTTAAGTGAAACCTGGTCTATACTTTGGGATCATCTTAAGGGATCCTTGAGCCAAGCTATAATTCTCTGTTACACCTTAGGATGAATTTTCACCTTAACACTCAGTGCACAGCGAATTTCCTCTGTACCTGCTTAACTATCTGATGCATAGTACAGAGTGGTGATAAACTGGCATGAAAAATTATAGTCTTTAAAACGTTCTATGATGAGTAATACAGATTTGATAGAGCAGGGGAGGAAGGACTGAGTTGAAAATTGATGTTTTATATAATGAATCAGTCACACAGACTATTATATGATTTTTTAGAACAATTTAGATCTTTGGAAAGTCTTCAAGAAATAAGCAGCAAGAGAATATTTTGGGTGTTAGTGTTAATACAGCCTTGACTGTCTCACAAAGTCTTTAAAAACTGAGCCATTTGTTGAGAAAGAAGAGAGACCTCTTTGAGCTGATTAGGCCCCTGTGCCCTGATTCAATGTTGAGAAGCGATTCTATTGTTAGAGATCAGATTTGTCTCCTATTGGGAAAATAGCTATTGAGTCCACCTTGGAGCTACACAATAGCTGAGTCCAATTATATCTGCTGGGAGCCAACTAGTTACATTCATGATGGCAATAATTGCAGAAAATTTTCAAATGGTTTTTAAAACAAAAATACAATTAAAAGTCCAAAGAGCTTGACAAATGTGTAACACTATGTATCCACACTGTATTATACAGTGTCGCTGCTCTAAAAATCCTCTCTACTCTGCCTATTCATGTCTGCATGTGATGCTAACCTCTGGCAACCACTGAATTTTGTACTCTCTCTGTTGTTTTGCCTCTTCCAAAATGTATTATCCTTAGAATCATACAATATGTAGCTTTTCATGATTGTCTTCTTTCACTAAGTAATATCCATTTAAGTTTCTTCTGTATCTTTTCATGGCTTGATAGATCATTTCTATCTGAATAATATTCTGCTGTCATTAAACATTTGTCAAAACCAATAGAATGTACCACATCAAGAATGAACACTAATGACTGCAGGTGATAATGATGTTAATGTAGGTTCATCTTTTATAACAAATGTACCATGTGCTGCAGGAGGTTACATGTGTGTGGAGGCAGGAATCTGAGACCTCTCTGTATTTTCTACTCAATTTAGCTGTGAACCTAAAACCACTCTTAAAAATACATTGTTTTTAAGTATTTAAAAAAATTTTTTAATTGCAATGGGCTATATTTTTTTCAAATCACTAGATAGAAAAGAGACAACATAAAAAGAGACAACACAATGTAGAAAACAATGAAAATATAACTGAAATATAGGAAATAAAAGAGACAAGAAAATGAAAGGCATGAAATATAAAAAGGGAGTCAAACATTAATTCTGACTAAACATCACAAAATGAAATTTGAGTTAAAGTATTATCACATTATTGATAGGAAACTATATTATATTAACTCTTTAATCCGTTGTATGTCAACTCGCAAATATCTATTTTTAAATTGAAATAAATTTTTAACAAGAATATTTTGGAACATGACAAATGATTCTAAATTCATCTAGCAAATGAATACATAATAAGAATAAATATTATGAAATAATACCATAGAATATCTAAAATTACTAAAACTTTTAGAAATTAAACAAATATGAAATGATAGAAGAATAAACATATACATGGAAGAAACTGGAAAACACAGAAATAGACCTATGTATAAGAATTTACTGGAAAAACAAGGTAACATTTCAGATCAGTAAAATCAGAATAACTGTTCATTCATGGTGTTGAATACTGATTGAAGAATACAAAATGAAAGTAAGATCATGATTTCACACTTTATCTGAAATTAACCCAATGTTAAATATAAAAAATGAAAGAAGAGAAAAAATTAGATGTATTTTTTCTCTTCTTGGAATAGATATCTTTTAAAATTATAGTATCAAGGAAAAACCATAAAGACTGTATAAAATGTGAAATAATTACACATTATATTACCGTATAAAACGGCAAAGGCAAACAACTACCGAAAAATTTATATCAAATATGTTAAAGGTTCATTTCTTACGTCTAAGTTATATAAATTATGCTTTTATTATTAACTGCACTCTGTTAAAACATAGTCCTGCCTCTCCAGCACCATTGACCTGGGAGGGATCTGAGCCAAACGAGGCCCCTACTCTGGAACACTGACCAGCAGTCACAAAGGCTGTTGATGAAGTCATGACAATCAGGTCCTCTCATAAGGTATCTCAAACAGCAACTGCAACAAGGATCCAGTCCCTCTCTGGAAGAATTATGAAAGACTTGTTACAGGAACTGTAATTTGCTGTGTTTCCCAACACAGAGAGGGCCGATCTGGAAGAATGATGCTGATTGGCCAGGAGGAGCACTTACATGTGCGCACACACACATGTGCACACACACACACACAATACTGGACACACCTGCAGTCCTAATTTTTAGAAATTAACCCAGTTTTCAGTGACCCTGGATGGTAAAAATACTCTATTGGCATTGGACTAAGTAAAGAAAATACGTATAAATATATGTATATAACCACAGATCCACAAGTAGCACTGCGAAGTCAAAACTCAGCTAATCAAATCCAGTCTTTCTCATTTTACTGAAAAGCATCACCATAGTTAATGAAAGAGATTCTTAATCAGGTCAAAAAAACTTTTAAGGGATATGCCTCCTTCATGAAACTTCACTTAAGAAACTTCATTCCCATTGCAAAATATATCTTAAGATTTTTTTTTTTATCAAGGACCCTTTTATTTATTTTTTTGTGATGGTTAATTTATTTTATTGTTATTATTATTATTTTACTTTACAACATTGTATTGGTTTTGCCATACATCTACATGCATCTGCCATGGGTGTACACGTGTTCCCCATCCTGAACCCCCCTCCCACCTCCCTCCCCATACCATCCCTCTGGGTCATCCCAGTGCACCAGCCCCAAGCTTCCTGTATCCTGCATCGAACCTGGACTGGCGATTCGTTTCTTATATGATATTATACATGTTTTAACTCCATTCTCCCAAATCATCCCCCTCCTCCCTCTCCCACAGAGTCCAAAAGACTGTTCTATATATCCGTGTCTCTTTTGTTGTCTCACATACAGGGTTATCATTACCATCTTTCTAAATTCCATATATATGCGTTAGTATACTGTATTGGTGTTTTTCTTTCTGGCTTACTTCACTCTGTATAATAGGCTCTAGTTTCATCCACCTCATTAGAACTGATTCAAATGTATTCTTTTTAATGGCTGAGTAATATACTTCATTGTGTATATGTACCACAGCTTTCTTATCCATTCATCTGCTGATGGACATCTAGGTTGCTTCCATGTCCTGGCTATTATAAACAGTGCTGCGATGAAGATTTTTGATCTCTAACTTGTTATGTGGAGCTGTGAGTGTTACCTTTAAAGGAAACTGAGTTATTTTCCATATATTATTTCTAAAATCTTGGAGGAGGATGGGTGGTTAATCCTCATAATTTCTGGTTAGGCTGTATAAATCAAATATTTCACTTTGAATTGAGATTTCCCTTCTGAAGCATGTATACTATCACTGTTAATAAAGACTTAAGATATTTATCTCATAAGATCTACATTATTTGCTTTGTAAAGAATTGAAATTTAGTTCTTATCATAAAGAAATATAAGGTTAATCCTTCTGACATACAGACATCTGAATGATTTACCAAAGCACTCTAAATTGCACTCAACAAATATCTACTTCTATAAAAAGAATATTTATTTTAAATCATTGCAAATCCTGTGCTTTCAATACGTTTTGATAGTCATTAATATTTTTATCACATTTCCTCAAAGGTGAGCTAATTACTATTATTATTTTTAGTTAGGAAGTCTAAATGTATTCCCCATTTTTCATGACTTTGAAACATAACTCTTGGGATATAATCTTGGCATGAAAAGCATAAAATGAATTGTCTGTCAAACAG
The DNA here is from genome assembly GCF_002263795.3 of Bos taurus. Classification (NCBI taxonomy): domain Eukaryota; kingdom Metazoa; phylum Chordata; class Mammalia; order Artiodactyla; family Bovidae; genus Bos; species Bos taurus. The sequence goes on from NC_037354.1 coordinate 18,609,806, forward strand.
TACTCATTTTTCCGTAATGAAAATTCTGTCTACAATGACATCCATCCTCTGTTACCTGATGGGCACGTCCAAGTCAAGCTTTTCTAACACTGTTAGGTGTTATTTATCTTGAACTTGGAATGCCTTCAGGCATCACAAACATTTTGCGTATGTGTGTGTGCTTTGTGACCTTTGAGGCAAGAGGCTATAAAATACGTCCGGACACTAAATTTGTGTAAGAACCTGGAGAGGTGGGTAAATGTGCTAGGCTTCTCAAGAACAGTGAAAGCATGACTGCGGTTTAGTGAGATGCCAGTAAGAGATACTCTAATCTAGCCATTACTTATTATCTCATTTTGAAAATACTGACAAGAGCCCGGAAGATAGGACATCCAGTCTATGTCTATGAAGACTGTACCACTAGACATTACAGGAGAAAAAGTTATGTGGTCATCTCCTAAATATATTTAAATATCCATGCCCTTGTTTCCCTACTTGAAACCCTTACAGGGTGATTGTATATGCTGATTCGAATCTTCCCATGAACAAAAATGAATGAATGAATAAAAAATGAATAAGAGAATAAATCGATAAGTAAATACCTCTATAAGATTAATAATGAACTTCGGTTCACATGTGCTACACATTTCTCTATGCTGTGCTCACTTTTAGATTTGAATATTGTATTTATGATTTGGTATCAGCTTTGAACTCTACGATGCCATAGATTTTTCCAGCATCTGCTAGAGCAATTGATTTTGCTGTCAGCATTATGAAGCTACCTGTGACATGTAAATATTTCATTCTCATTTGTACATAAACCAGATAGGAATCACTTGAACTACGTTTTTATCCACCTTAATTTAGATTTTTGTTTCTCATTGGTCTTTTTGAGCTATTTTATCAACCAGTTTGAATTTATAAATTTGTATTTACTCTGAAAGTTACTGATTTTCTATTCTACTACACCTGTTGCTAGTCATCTTGATTCACTAGCTGCCTTATTCATCTGTTTGTAGCCTAATTAATGTAAGTTAGAGGGAAGAAGTGGTAGCCAACATGATTCCAGAATACAAATAGGTAACAGCATAATAAGTTTTAAAACCGCTCACAGAGTATATCTGAAGTTTGTAATAGATATGCACAGTTAAACCTCATTCTTCTTTTAAACAATACATTCTATAAATTGGGAGGAAAACTTAAAAATAACACTGTCAGGCATCAAGAATATATAATTAATATGTCAAAAATGCTCTTTGTGGTTGTATCTTTGCGAAACTTAAGGACATTCGGGTGGAAGAAGGAAATGTTTATAATCACAGTGACGGATGTAATTCTGAAAAATAGAGGCAGGATTTGTAGTGCTGGAATATTCTACTGTCGTTTTTATATGGGAGTATGATTAAATGTGGTCTTCCCCCTCAAATTCACTGGGCAGTATTCAGTTCACCATCTTTGAGACAGTACTCACCCATTCTGACGAGAAGAGAAACTATCAACTTCATTCAGAGTCTTTTGTGAAGGAAGCTCCTGTAAGACAGAGACAATGGGTTATTTGCTTTTTATCTCTAGTGTCTAGGACGATATCCAGAACACAGCAGATATTCAATACAGATACCACATACAATTCTTGTTTCTTTCCAGCAAGCAATAGAAGTCCTAGAGTGCAGTTATTATGAGGGCGAGCCAGTGCCCAAATCAGCATTGGAATCTCTACACTATCTTCTAAACACTCATCACCGCGCTCTGACCCCCATCCTTGCTGATCGAAGCGTGGTCTACAGAAGATCTCCCGGTGGTTCATGGACACACTCAAGTTAGACACACGCCGCCTTACATCACATGCGACAGGCTCTCTATTACTCACACTCACCAAGGCAGAATGTGCTTACATACTTTGAGCATGTAAGTAAGTGGGCTCTGAAACCAGTGGGCCCAGGTTTGCACTTACCTTTCCTTCTTAAAAAGTATAGGACTTTGGGGCAACTTACTTTGCTAGGGTTTATCATATCTAAACTCGAGGTGTGAGTAATAATAGCACTGTCCACAAAATATTGTTTTAAGTTAACTATTAAATAAAATCCTACATGTGAAACCTGTGCCATACACAGTTGACCCTCTGAATCAGCAGGGTCCTCATTTTGTGGATTCAACCAACCACGGATGGAAAAATTTTTTTTTAATCCAGAAAATTCCTAAGCAAAATTTAGGTTTTCTGCATGCCAGCAACTGTCTGCACATCATTTACACTATAACTATTACATGGCACTTACATTGTATTAGGTATTATAAGTCATCTAGAGATGATTTAAAGCATATAGGAGGATTGCTTATAGATTATCTACAAGTACTATGCCATTTTATATACAGGACTTAAACATCCTTGAATTTTGGTATCTTCAGGGGATCCTGGAACCATCCCTTATAGATAGATACCCAGGTATAACTGTACTATTACACAATAAATATTAGTTATTGTAACTTTATGCTAATAAGATATCATGTATACACCATGATTTTTCTGTGATTATATAATGTTCCACAATCTCAATTTAAAATCAAGAAACTCTTGCCTCTAAGCTGTCAAATAGCATGATAAACAAGACCTATATGAGTGTAATTATATTATTGATTTAGGGGAGATAGGAGCTATAGCTGTTTTTTCCTCTTTCTTCCTATCGCATTCTTCTCTCTCATTCCCCACCCCCGCCTTTTTTGGTCACTTAATAAACTTGTGAAAAGGGGGAAGGGAAATGTTCTCTTTGCTCATACTTACTCCATTTCTTCCTTGAAATATCCCAAAGTTAGTATCCTTGGGGTTAAGGGCCTCCCTCATGGCAATGATTGTGTGGCTTAAGGACCTTGGACCTAAGTTGGATTTGAATTAACCCCTTCACTGTGCCAGGAGAGTACAATGGGTCAATGGCATTTTTCCCTGTAACTCTCAGAATTAGGGCTTTTGTAAGCATAGTAAATAGCTTAACAGAAGGGGCACACAACCCAGAGGTCTTGGAGTAAAACTCTTCGTTCTTCCAGCCCCATTTTTCCTGCTGGGGGAACTCCTCTCTTTTCTTTTTCTGTGTTAGGCATCTACACACATATTCATGGTTTTCTGTTTTTTTATCTTATCATTCGCAATGAAGACGTTCTGGGTGGTTATAGGAAAAGAGGGAAGGGTCCTAAAGCCTCCCACTACCACTGGGGAATGTCAATCAATTTTCCTGGGACCAGGGCACCATCTCTGATTAGGGCATTTAGTCTATGACCCAGGTGGGGCATTCAAGCCCTTGGATGCTAAGCAGTCCACAGGCATGATGATAAGCCACAGTACTAAGGAAAGCCCAGGCACACCAGCTAGGGATCTTGCCTGGGAAGAGCAGATGAGCCTCAAATGCTCCTTCCCACCTCCTTATTTTCTTATCAGTGCTGGGGTCACTGGCCACCATGGCTGTGCCACTCAATACCCTCGGGTGTCAGGAGAGCACACAAAAGCAGCAAGGCATTCAGCGGCACAGGAGAAGGGCTTGGTCACTACCCTTTCCTTTAGTTTTACGAGGCAATGGGGAGCCTTTCTTAACTCTTGTCTTGGGGGCCTGCAACTGTGTTTTCCACGAGATTTTAGGAGATCAACGGGCCACCTTCCTGAATGATGGCTAGACGACTGCCCCACACGATCCATTTCCAATCACCAGCCAGACGCAATATGCTGGAATCTTTATCCTTGAGAACTCTAGTCTAACCACACGCAAGCAGGCCTCAAGCCCACCGGTTCAGACACTTAGTCTTCACTGACCCAGCCCCTACTGACAGATCAGCCTCACATCTCACCCTGTACGGGCTTGTCCGGCCCCCTGCCTCAGACCTGGTGGTGGGAGTCCCAGAGGTCTCAACACCAACAGTACCTCGTGTCAACTAACAACAGTTCTCACCTTGGGGGCAAGATTTATTAGTTTACTGTAACAAAATACAGCATCTTCAAGGCATGTGCTTAACTTTCAGAAAATGCATTAGACCATTTGTAAGTAATGTTTGACCTCCTCCACATTACCTTTTCAGAACTGAAAAATGTCTTCTTAATGGCTCTATCATTCTTTATTTTCTATGGAAGCATCAGACCTCATTTAAAGTAAGTGCTAAAAAGTTCTTAGGACAAGCTAGATCCTGAGGCTTGGCATGAGAACCTAGGCTCTGAATAAACAATAAGTTAAACTGTATATTTCATTATCACCTTACACTTGTCTTTTCATTCAACAAAAACTCCCTCACCTCTGGACATTCCATTTTGCTGACTTAAATAGAAAGAAAATTAGTTTTTTTGTTGTTATATTTCCACACACCCTTGAGATTGTTGTTACTTTACAAATTAAATATCAAGTTTTATATTTAAAACATCAGTTTACAACGCTATTAATGTCCCATTTTCTATACTACCACCATTTATTAGATTGGGAAAACTCTATTATTTAAACTGTGAGACAACATTGAGATTTGGATGATTATGAAAAGGGACTCTGTCTGTAATAATGAGTCTTTAATAAAGTTAGAGAGCTACCGACACTGAATAAATGTTTACATATTTAACTGTACATATGATGTCCTGAGCATTTGTTTGAAATTCTTCCATTAAGTAGAAAACTCATAACATTGTCACAAGCCTTTTATATGTTTATGATAACAAGATGTATATATTTGGCTGGAATTCTGGATCTTGTAATCTTCTATTGACTCCTAAAAGCACCATCAATTTTCAATATAAATTCAGAATAGGGGCATCCTGGGGGAATTTATGTGGCATAGGAACCTTTATGATATCACAATGAACCATGCTGAAGAGACTGGAACAGTGAGGGGATCTTTTGTTTAGGTGCAAGTCTACACAGTCTTTTCTTGCCTCTTTAAATCAGCACTGTGCAAGAAAAATATAATGTGGATCACATGTAAATTTAAATATTCTAATAGTTATAGTAAATGAAAAGCAATGCATAAATTAATTTTAATGATATAGTGACCTTTGAACAACATGAGTTTGACCCAGCTGCATGGGTTCACTTATACAGGATTGTTTTCAGTAAATAATACAGTACTATGAGGTCTGCATTTGGTTGAATCTGTGAATATAGAACAGTGGATACAAACGATAAGCCAATACAGGGGGTGGACTGTAAGTTACATTTAGCAAAATGAGCTAAAATCGACTTAAGAAATGATACAAGCTTGAAAATAAGACAATCAGAAATAATAAGCTCAGGAAGAAAATGATTAGACAAAGGAAGATACAAAATGAGAACTGACAAATTGTAGGACATAATTAAGATAGAATCAAATTTTATAAAGACTAAATCTGAAAAAGCTCAAGACTGAATAACACCGTAGAAAATTCAGTAAGAAAAATGGGAGGAAAGGATAAAAAGGAAAAAATAAAGACAAGTATATCTGGAGTGCTAAATGGAACACAAAAAATATATTAAAAACTGCCCTGAAATTAGAAGGCTTGAATCTACATATCGAGATCCCAAGTAGTTGGAAAGTTTGACCCAGAATACTAATATAACAATTGGATTTTAAAGTTAAGAATATTTTTGTCATCCAGGCCCTACCAAAATAAACAAATCCACATGATTTATGAAAGTGAAAAAATCCAATTGGCATCAGATTATTGATAACAACATTACATGTTACAAAAAGAATAGACAAACATTTTTTTCCTCAAGAAAATATGAACCCAGGATTTATTTTTTTATCTAGCCAAATTATCATTGATGTTTTGCCACTAAGAAGAACATGTAAGAACTGAGGGACATGGCATTCATTAGCCTATTCTAAAGAAACTACTTATCAATATGCCTCATAAACCATTAAATGATTAGAGATGTTTCAAGCATAAAAATCTGTGATGAGCACCAAATATATTTAATTATAGAACTCACACTTTAAAAAGGTACATAAAAGTGAAAAATAGTGGATTCCTATAAAACAATAAAAAATAACCAAACTCAAAAATGGGCAAAGGACTTAGATACCTCTTAAAGAAGTCACACGTAGGGCCAATAAGAACAGTAAAAGATGCTCAATAGTATTCATCAGTAGGGAAATGCAAATCCAAAACACAAGATACACTTCCATAACCTCACACCTGATAAGATGACTCTAATAAAGCAAATGAACAGCAACAACAATGATAAAAAACACAGGATGACAAGTACTGGTGAGGGTGTGAAAACACTGGAGCCCTGGTAATGTTTACATTTTTAGTGGGAAGGTAAAATGGTATAGCCCCTGTGGAACACAGTCTGATGATCACTCAGAAAGTTAAATTTAGAGTTACCATATGACCCAGCAATTCTACTCCTAGGTATACACCCAAAAAATCAAAAACAGAGACTCCAACACATGTCTGTCATTGTTCATTGAAGCATTACTCATGAGGCAAAAAAGTGAGGAAAAACTGAAGGGTCCATCAGTGGATAAATGGGTCTTTTAAGATATGACATATGCATATAGTAGAATATTATTAAACCATAAAAATCAACAAGATTCTGATGCATGCTTCAAGGGATGGACCTTAAAAACATTATGCTAAGTGAAATAAACAAGGAATAAAGGAAAATTATTGTATGATTTCACTTAATATGAAATATCTAGAATAGGCAGATTCATAAAACAGAAAGCAGATTAGAGTTTATCGGGGGTTGGGGAGTAAAAGAAATGAGGAATTATTTTTTAATGGTTACAGAGTTTCTGTTTGGAATGATAAAAAAAACTTTGGAAATAGCCATGATAGTTACACAACATGTCCGTGTACCTAATGTCATTGAATTGTATGATTAAAATGACACATTTAAAAAATATATTTTACCACAATTTTTTAAAAATAGTGGATAAGTATTATAAAATATATTATCAAAATAATAAATTAACAAAATACAGAATGGGGAGAGAAAAAGAACTAGAATAAGTTTATGATCACCTTATGGATGTTAGGTTGGCAGGACAATATTATATCTTGCGTCTGAAAAATCAAGTACTAGGAGCTTCAGTACACTTAACAGTATAAAAACTTTGGTTGGCCCTTTCTTTTATTTCCCACCACTGTCTTCCTTGGCTTTTATGGCCAATTGCCTGGTAGTCAGTCTTAAGAATGTATTTACAACAAGTATACTTTATGAGATGTTCCCGAGTATCTGAAAATATCTTTATCCTGTTAAACAGAATTGTTTCCTAGCTTCAAAATTCTAGGCTCTCATGGATAGGATTTGCTCAGCTGTCAACTAACATGTATTTTGCTTTGCTGCTGCTGCTAAGTCACTTAAGTCATGTCCAACTCTGTGCGACCCCATAGACGGCAGCCCACCAGGCTCCCCCGTCCCTGGGATTCTCCAGGCAAGAACACTGGAGTGGGTTGCCATTTCCTTCTCCAATGCATGAAAGTGAAAAGTGAAAGTGAAGCCACTCAGCCATGTCCGACTCTTAGCAACCCCATGGACTGCAGCCTACCAGGCTCCTCCGTCTATGGGATTTTCTAGGCAAGAGTACTGGAGTGGGTTACCATCTTTATGCCAACTGAATTCTCATTCATTTGTAAATGGATTGTCATTTTTGTTTTGCTTTTCCTCTCCTCTCTGGAAACATTTAGAATCTTCTATTTAAGACTGATACATGTGTTCAATCTTATTCACTTGTTCTTGCCCTTTCATTGTGAAGTCTCAGTTGTCTCTTTGAACACTGCGAATTTCTGTTTTCTTCTTTTTCTTTCTCTTTTTATCTTTTATTATTTCCTTCCCCCTGATTTTCTCTGTCATTTTTTTTTGCTAAAATTTCTATGAATTAAACATTGAATCTCCTGAATGGTCACCTTAATTCTTTTCTTTTCCTTCCCTTTCCCCCCTGCCTTTTATCTCTATGGGCTGGAGACATTCTTGGACTGAAATTCACAACTCTTTTGTTATATTTTTTGGAAATTATATTTTTAATCTCCAAGAGCCTTTAACTTTCTGTTGTTTACATGTTTGCACAAAAAATAACATTTTATAAGTATAAAATATTTTTAAAATTTTTCTGAGGACACTACACTAAGAGATTTTTAATTTGTTGAAGCTGTATTCTGCACATTACTTCTGTTTATGTGAATATGGCTCATCAACGAGTAAGTGCTACTTTCGGGCAATCTGGTATTGTATTGCCTTCCTTCCCCCAACTCCCATCACTAAAGTGGTAAAGCGTTACCCTGGAAAGCAATAAAACTGATGAGCTTTATTTATTTAAAGTAGTTTTTCTGAACCTCACTTCCACATTTTCAGATTCATGTGGTTTAAGCCTTCAGCTCAAAGTCTAATTTTTAAAATAATCTTCAAGGGATTCTTCAAATCAGCCAGATTTGAAAACTCAAGGTTTAACCCCACCCTGAGATCATAGCATCTCACCCTGAAGAATACAGGGCTGGGCCACCCTTCTGGAGGATGCTTTTGCTGTGAATAAATAGATAAGGCACTGAAAACTGTTTGCTTACCCAGCATGTCCTCTGGTCAATTTCATGCGTGTCTCCTTTTAGATGATGGCTCTTAATTATTCTTTTGAGTCCATATTTAGAAACTCCCTTCTCATCCGTTAATATGATAATACTAGTTTCATACAACACTGAGAAGCTAAGCAAATTCCAAGGTTAGGTCAACAGAAAAGGAAGATAATTTAGGCTAGCTATTGGTCTAGGCACAAAGACTTCTTGTAGCTCAACAACACTCATTAGAACCCATGAGGGCTATGGATCTACAGAGGTTGGTTATCACAGTATAAGTGTTAATAAAGACCATGCATTTACTTCTTTACATAAAATAGTGCTGTCCACACCCATCCATCCTTAAACTGTTGTCATGATTTATTTTTCTTGATAACATTTAGTCATTTTACAAAGCAGATAATTATTTTTACTGTCTCCTCCTCCCCAACTAGGATATAAACTCTATCTCCTCCCCAACTAGAATTTAAGCAGTATTCAACTTGCAGTTCTGTTTCTTTTCTACTATTTCCCTATGATAGGCATCTAATAAATACATACGGAAAGAATAAATTTACCTTCATCTCTCATTTATGTTAATGTCTCCTGGAGTCCTAACTAGGAATGATAGGTAGGAATGAGAGTGGCTATTGACCATGACCACAAAAATTGACTTGGCAGAAGATATACAGATTCTGATCCTAGCCATAAGCATAATATCCAATAATATGAATACCAAGATAAAAATCAACTGTTAAGGACTCGATTCAGTAAGTTTCTTTGAGATTTTTTCACCTACTGCAATATCCATTATGAACATACAAATCAACTAGCTTATTAACTTCTTAAAGAACTAATGTATACGTATACATATGATTTTAACTTTGTGATTAAATGGCAATCCACTCCAGCACTCTTGCCTGGAAAATCCAATGGATGGAGGAGCCTGATGGGCTAAAGTCCATGGGGTTGCAAAGAGTCGGACACGACTGAGCGACTTCACTTCACTTTACTTAACTTTTACATTCATACTAAAGCTAGAACCCGTTTGTCTAGAAAGAATCTCAAAAGTGGCTCTATTTTCATTTTTTATGGCTGAATTCTTAAGTTCATTTTGATAGTCACATAAAATAATGGATATTTAGTATGAAGGAACTCACTGCAGAAGTACTGTGGTAGTCTAATGAGATAAGATTGGGAGAAATTAGTGTTTGACAGTGTAAGTTCATTATTGCTGACAACACTGGCAGCTTAATTTACTATGTACTCTCTCACTGAAAATAGTATTTGAAGCCAGGTAAATAGCTGAGAAAGTAAAACTGTTGTGTAATTTAAAAAACCATATATCATAGGGCTTTTTTTTTTTTTTTTTTTTACTAAAAAATGTGGGGGGAGATTAAATTATTGGCCTGTTCCATTGTGGGTACAAAAAGTAGACTCTAATTCATAAACGTTTCATATAGAACAAGGTAAATGTGTATAGCTTGAATCTCTACAGCCACAGTCAGCCATGTTCTAAACTAATGGACAGTTATTAGGTAGTCCTTTTTTGTGGTCCCTCCTTTAAACCCCTTCTGGCATGGTTTCTTTCCTTTAATTTCAGACACTTAAAATCCCTCTCTAGCAATCTCAGTGTTTCCTGTCCTAGATAGCTCAAGGTCTACCCTCTCTCAATGTCCCAGTCAAGAGAAAAAGAATCATTGTAGGAAAGTGACATATAACCCCTGAGTGTGAAACCTGGACTATGAGGAGACAAAATTTGAAACAGAACTCATGAGGTACAGATTACAGAATGCACTTCATAAAGGCACAGCCTCTACAGTAGCAATTTCACATAGCCAGAAGACTAAACTGGATTCACACAACCAGAAGACTAAAACCAAAATGGATTTAAAAAAAAAAAAAAAAGCAAAACAGAAAACAAGTGTGTCTGTTGAGGTTATGAGCTTCTCAAGAGACACTGGTAGTTAAGAAGCCTCTAAAGTCAAGACTCTGCTACTGGGCATATAATCTGTTAAATTCTCTCTTCAAAATATAAACTACCATCCAAATATCTGTGACCATCTCCACTGTTACATCTCTTGGTCTGAGAAACTACCACTCTCATTTGGCTTTCTGAAGCCAAATAAGTAAATAAACTGTCATTTATAGTTTAACAAAGAGTTCTTTAAATTAAATTAAAAGTGGAAGAGTTTCATGCTTCCACTAAGCAAGGAATGAAATCAGCACAAAGTCAGGGCAGATACCCCTCATGAGTTCAGTTTTAGAGGAGTGAGGTTTCTGGGAGTATTCTGAATGTCTGAGGTCAGCCATCAGCACAGTAATTTCTCTGTTTTGTGAACTATATTAGAAAAGTATTAAGCTTCTCCTCCATCTAGCAGGCAATCTCCAGCATGATCTCACAACACGGCCATCCAGTTTATTCATTACGGCCCCTCAATCAGAACCTGTCCATCACAGTTCTCCATGTACCTGTACCTGCCACTCCTGCTTCTTTTAGATCAGATTCTTTTGAAAAACGTTTATCTCCTTCGGCTGACATATCATAAGCATGACTTTCATCTCAATACGTATTACTGTTACCTAATATATCATGTTCCTTTCCTTTTGTTAAAATTTAATGCTTTCTCAATGTTCTGAGACGAAATTCTTTACATCATCCTCCAGAAAATTACTAGGCACTGCCCTAACAATTGTTCTCCCTTTGTAAAGCAGGCGTAAGATTTTACAAAGTGAATTCTTCACAACAGAAAGCATCTCTAACTCTGGCCATAAGTTGATCATTTTATAAAAATCAAAATTCATGTCAGATAGCTAAAGGTTGCTATTTGTCATCTTCTAGATAGGTAATTGCTTAACCCCAATCTATGCTTTATCATTTCACTGCCAAGACTTAAACTTGTTTTTCTAAATTCTTTAGTTCTTATTTAAAAACATCCAAGTCGTGGAGAAAAACAAAGGAGGAAAGCCAACATGATGTAAATGCATTAAAATGGAAAAAAGTAAAATATTTTTAGCATTTGCTAAATAACTACAACACTATTATGAAATATTAATACAGTTGTGCAGATGTAACATTTTACAGTCTTAAAAACCTTTTAGAGATGGGCATGCTACTTAAACTAAATCATGGTGAAACTATCAAACAGGAAGAAACTAGTTCTGGTACGTAGGAAGTGATGCCAATCGTTCAGCCACTTGCTTCAAATAATAAGGAAGCAAAGATCATCGTTTATCAAAGCAGTCTCTTAAATACATGCTTAGACTCCATTGTTAAAGAGCAAACGATGAAACGGCAGAGGTTTAACTCTGAACTCAGAGTTCACCTCAACTCCCAAAGGTCTTTCAATTTTCAAGTTTGGTCTCTCAAACACATGGCTTATTTTGCTTTATTCAGAATTCGGCAAGCTATTACAATGTTTAAAGATTTTGTTCTGCTTTATTAAATTGAATATATCAGATTAATTAGCTTGATAATACATTTTACAGACTCATAAATTCTGGATAGGATCAAAGACATTTGTCTATGCTACCAAAATGTGTATCTTTCCTAAACACATGCTGCATCTCGACAGTTACGTATGGTGGGAATGAGGAGAAAGGACCCATGGGTGACCTTAAAAGGCTACTCAGAATCACTTACACTATTTAATTTCTGAGCAAGGTAGGCATCCCATGCTTCATGAGTCCCTCAATGTTTTACTGGTGATGGATATTCCTTTCTTTGCCTGCTATACACTGTGAACTTTGAATGTACACAGGAACTGGAATTCTTTTGCTACCAAACATATTGGAAACCTACAGACACGATTAGACTTGGTGGTTTTGTGTGTTTTATCAGCCAGTGACATCCTGACATGTGAGAATGTTCTGCCAACAAAAGTCAAAATTTCCTAACATTAGGTTTTTCTCAGACAAATCACATGTACTAAATGTCATTTAATCTATACAATGATTTGAATGCAATCCAGACCCAAGGCAGGGAAAAAACATTCCTCCACCAACACACTTATTACAGCAGGATGTCTGGTTCTGAGCAAAACACTAAGTCAGGATTTGCAAACTATTAAAAGTTAAACAAAATAGTTTGGTATCTACAAAAAGGGATACGTCCTTTTGTCTTTTCAGTACTATCTCATTTGATGAAGTATCAAACTCCCCACTGGGAAAAACAGACAAAAGCTAGAAAACAGTACCTCTCTTTTAGTGTTCATTTTTATCTGTGAATCACAAAAGTAACATAGCAATAAGTAAATGAGTTGAATGATGTATGCAGAGAACAGAGCATTCCACCAAATTGCTTCTTTTAGAGATAAAAACTCTAAGATAAGTGTGTCCAAGGGGAGATTAAAGCAAGTCAGAAGAGTTCTTGTGAGACAAATAAGCATTACACTTACCAGGGAAGGGCTTTTTATCAAGCCCAGTTTTATAGGTCAAGTATAATCAAGCACATATAAACCCAAAATGCAACTCACAATTTTTCTGTTAACACCGAGTTAATCTTTAAAAAATCACATCCCCAAAACAAATTCTTTAAAAGCCATACTCTGTGGACAATTGCCTAAAAGAACAAGGACCCAGTCCTGACAAATTGGGTCTAATAAAGCAGAATGAAGGCATGACTGGATTCTTTATTTATGAGATATGGCGGAGCAGCTGCATGGCGTATACCATCTCCTAAATGGGTTCCGCCTCCAGCAGTTGTCTACAGCAGATGGAAAAGAGACAAGCTCCACTTAATATGTCACAGCATCAGCATGGTCACAAAAGAGTCCCCAGCAATTCTCTTTTGAACAGAAGCCACCTGTTTACTATAAACCTACCTCTTATTTCCCAAACCACAATTTTAATTTGCAACCTGCGCCTGAAAGGATCATACCTTGCAGTTCAAAGCCACCAGGTTGCCAATCACAAGTGTTTGAAGAGTCCACATCTCTGGTAGAATTTGAACAGTTTAAAATTTTAATGTGTTCAAAACTTGCTTCTATAGGATCTAATCTGTCTTCTCCTAGAAAGGGTTTTCATTGTAATTACAATTTCAGTTGGCATTTTATTTGGCTTTTGCTTTATTCTAGAACTAAGTTTATTAGACTCATTACCTTTTTGGTTATTAGAAACAGATCCATTATATCTTCTACTTTATCTCAGTAGCAGAGATCAAGGCTGAAAAACTAGAATTTGTCTCTAGCCTGTGACTATTATTGTCTCAGAAAGAATGAGTGTTTCATCAGGCATCTGGGACCCTTTCCTGTTCATTACAGGAAATCATCAGTGTCTCCAGTTGTCTATGATGGTTTAGCACTGATCATATGTCTCATAGGAGGGAAAGAAAAAAATTGCTTAAAAAACTGGAGCTAGTGTATAAATCTAAAATCAAAGGTAACAGACATCATGAGAGCATCAGTTCATATTACAGGGCTATAAATCTATTACAGTAGACACAATCCCTCTCTGAACTAAGACATTTAGCACAGGAATGGAGCAGAAAAAAAAATCTTCTTTGGATGATGAATTCTACAAGAAATTTATGGTATGGCTCAGTTTTTCTATTACAACTTTGTTAAGAACCTGGGATTAAACTTGGATCCCTTCAGGATCTAATGTACAAATGATTTTTCTTGCCCTTTTTTCATTTTGCTACAAATTTACCCATCAAATTAATAACATTAAATCTGGAGCATGTAACGGATTCTTCATAGAGCAATATTTATTTTTTAAAAAAGATAGGAAGCTTCATCAGCAGTATTGGAGCATAACATAGATTAACTGGACATTTGTCCAGCTGCCTATTTTTCTTAGGGAAACAACAGCACAAACTTAGAAGGCAACTTATGTTGTGTTCCTGTACCACGTTGTTCTGTCTGCCTGTGCCAGAAGTTGGGAAGTTTCCTTAGGCACAGATACTTAGATCTGCTCTTTGGTTTTGTTTTGAAATTAAATTGTATAACTATGTTATATTTATTTTTCTTTCATAGACCCAAGTTTCCTGATTTAACCTGAGGAAAAAAGCCAGAGAAATTACTGAGGTTGTTAAGAGGACAACTGATTGCTTGGTGTATAAGGCAGTACTGCTCTGGGTGCTCAGACAGTTATTACTTCGTTCTTTTATACATTATCAAGCCTCACTCCATCCTTTCACACTGATGTCACCTGTCGTTACAAATAAACTACAAATGATGTATTTTAGAAGACAAAAATGGATCAGGTTTAATAGTAAATTATTACAAAGATAATGAAGGACAGGGAGGTCTGGCATGCTGCAGTCCATGGGGTTGCAAAGAGTCACACACAATTTAGCAACTGAACACCACCACCACAAAGACCACACATTTGATGCCCGATACCGTTTTCTTGCCTAGGCGCCCTCCCAAACTCCTACTACCAATACCCTGAGGTGCCAGTGTAGGCAGGCATGACACGCAGCAGACTGCATTTTGATCTCCAGGATCCAGCAACTTTCTGTTTGACCATCTTTTCATCTTCGCAGCTGAGCAACTCCTAACGGGGAACCACAGCCATCATTTTGCACAAATGGGCTTGTGGTAACTCGCTTGTCATCCTTTCACAGCAAGCCCTGTAGTGCTGACTTCCAGTTTACAAGAAACAGAAGGATCTCATCAGACATATATTCAGGAAAAAGTGGTGAAAAATAAAACATTCCTGACATTTTCCACGTGACCAAATAATGCTAAAGTATTTCTGAATATTATATCACACAGATTCAAAGAACAGAAGCATAAACCTATTTCCCTTGTAGGAAATAGGCAATCTCTCCCTTGGAGAAAAACATAAAAATGACATTTCTGTTTTTAAAAATTTAATACCATAACATAGGTACGGTAATCAGAAAGATCTAATGTATGTATAACAAGAGCTCCTCATGTGTCATAACATTTCTAAAGAATCTTTCTTCAAAAGGAAGACTTGCTCTCGTGACTGAACAAGCACATGTTTGCTAATACATCTCTCTGGATAACTTCTGATAACAGGAGTGGGATAATTTGTATTTCTCAAATATAAAAATGACATTCTTCTTATTATAACATTTTATTGTCAGATATTTCCAAGATGGTTTACAAGTCATTGTCACATCCTCCTTGTATTTGTCACTATTAACATTCCAATCTTAACAGCTGAGAAAGCAGAAAATAAAAATGTAACACAGGATTGGGAGAAGGCAATGGCACCCCACTCCAGTACTGTTGCCTGGAAAATCCCATGGATGGAGGAGCCTGGTAGGCTGCAGTCCATGGGGTTGCTAAGAGTCAGACACGACTGAGCGACTTCACTTTCACTTTCCACTTTCATGCATTGGAGAAGGAAATGACAACCCACTCCAGAATTCTTGCCTGGAGAATCCCATGGATGGAGGAAGCCTGGTGGGCTGCAGTCCATGGGATCGCACAGAGTCGGACACGACTGAAGCGACTTAGCAGCAGCAGCAGCAACACAGGATTACTCTTGAATAAATGCACTTCTTTTAATTTAAAAGTTTTGAATAAGAAATTAGTACATGTTTCAGATTTCTGTTTTTTGTCTCTAATATAATGCTGTTACAAGTTTATGATAGTGTAAAATTTGCCTTAAAGTTTCAAAGAAATATATTTTTAAACTTGGGTAATTTACAGAAAAGATTTATTTTATACTTTACACATTTGTATGATTCAAAATGAACATATTTTCACTTGTTTATTCAAGCCCTTTTTGTTTTGAAGAAATTAAATAAGTTTAAAGTACTTTTAGCACCCACATTCATGCAGTGCTCATCTGAGAACTTAAATTTTATATAATTCAGTATAGGTGGTTTTATATTGCATACTTTGTAGAATTAGAGAAGATGGTGAATGTTGCCTCAATAGGCAGACTTCTATACTGCTAGCAACTAAATAGAAACTAGATTATAAAGGTTCTTACTCTATTCTAAAACTGCATATTAATATATGCATTAACTTTTGACATTAAAAATTTTAAAAACAGAAAATAGCATAGAGCAAAATAAAAGCTCCTTTTCCCTGACTTCCTCTCATTTAAAGGTCAAAAAACTCATAAAGTAGGTATTGTCATCTCATTTTACAGATGAGGAAACTGAGACACAGATTAGTTCGGTAACTTGCCTGGGAGTATCACTGCTTGACTGGCAGACTCAAACCAGAGCTCTGAGGCCCTGAAATCCACGCAATTATGATCGCCAAATTTTTAATGTGCATAAAAGACACCTGTGTCCAGCCAAGATGAAGCAAAACATTCCAGATTTATTCTCTCTCCTGAATCAATTAAAAGATGGACAAAATATATAAAACAACATTTTTCAAGACACTGGACATTACGCAATGAAGGACAGTGATCCCTAAGAGATGAAAAACAAGATGAGCCCTGCAATTGTCCTGGCTTGGAGGGTGTTTCTAGACTGAAATGTAGGTAAGGGAGTTATTAGCAAAGATCAGCAATGTCACACAGTTGGGGAGACCTAACTGGAAGACTGGAAAGGCAAAGACTGCTCGACTTTACAGGACAAATAATTGGAAAGGAGAGAAATGCACAGACAGAACTCTAGAGAACTTTGTTAAGTGTGCCTTATACACGTAGCCACTTCCTGATGCAGGAAATGCTGGGCTGGATGAATTACAAGCTGGATACAAGATTGTCAGGAGAAATATCAACAACCTCAGATATGCAGATGACCACCTTAATGGCAGAAAGTGAAGAGGAACTAAAGAGCCTCTTGATGACGATTAAAGAGGAGAATGAAAGAGCTGGCATACAACTCAACATTCAAAAAACTAAGATCATGGAATCACTTCATGGCAAATACATGAGGGAAACGATGTAAACAGTGACAGATTTTATTTTCTTGGGCTGTAAAAACACTGCAGATGGTGACTGCAGCCATGATATTAAAAGATGCTTGCTCCTTGGAAGAAAAGCTATGACAAACCTAGACAGCATATTAAAAAGCAGAGGCATCACTTTGCCAACAAAGGTCTGTAGAGTCAAAGCTATGGTTTTTCCAGTAGTCACGTATGGTTGTAAGAGTTGGATTATAAAGAAGTCTGGGTGCCAAAGAATTGATAATTTCCAATTATGGTGCTGGATAAGACTCTTGAGAGTCCCTTGACATAAAAGAGATCAAACCAGTCAATTCTAAAGGAAATCAACCCTGAGTTTTTATTAGAAAGACACATGCTGAAGCTCCAATACTTTGGCCACCTGATGCAAAGAACTGACTCACTGTAAAAGACCCCAATGCTGGGAAAGATTGAGAGCAGGAGGAGAAGGGGGCAACAGAGGATTAGATGGTTGGATGGCATCACCGACTCAAGGGACATGAATTTGAGCAAACTCTGGGAGATAGTGAAGGACAGGGAAGCCTAGCATGCTGCAGTCCATGTGGTTGCAACAAGTCAAACATGATTGAGCAACTGAACAACAGCAAGGCTGGAAAGTTTTGTAATTCACTGCTGCTGCTGCTAAGTCCCTTCAGTCGTGTCCGACTCTGTGCAACCCCATGGACCGCAGCCTACCAGGCTTCTCTGTCCCTGGGATTCTCCAGGCAAGAACACTGGAGTGGGTTGCCATTTCCTTCTCCAATGCATGAAAGTGGAAAGTGAAAGTGAAATCGCTCAGTCGTGTCTGACTCTTAGCAACCCCATGGACTGCAGCCTACCAGGCTCCTCCATCCATGGGATTTTCCGGCCAACAGTACTGGAGTGGGGTGCCATTGCGTTCTCCCTGTAATTCACTGGGCATTGAGTAATATATCAGAAGGGTCTTGTTTTGGTAATGGGAAAAAATAGCCCTAGACTAGATGCTAACAAAGCTGAAAAGCAATACAAAACAGGATCCTATTCTTTCTGTGTAAGTGAACTATCTCAGAACAAAGCTAAATTTATCCAGCACACAATAAATGTAAAATTCATAATGTCTGGTAGTCAAGCAAAATTATGAGGCATTAAATAAACAAAAATATACACAGTGAAGACAAAATAAATTGTTCTAAATTGAGTCATAACTGGAATAAGTAAACTAGTAGAAACAGATAGGAAAGCTAATCCACACAGCTAGCATCGTATTTAATGGTGAAATATGAATGCTTTTCCACAAAAATCAGGAATAGAATAAAGGTGTCTACTCTGACCTTTTCTACTGTAGTCTATACACAATCCCAGAGGTTCCTGCCACTATAATGAAGCAAGAAAAAGAAGGAAAAGGTGTCTAGACTGGAGAGGAAAAAAAAATGTATCTGCTCGTGTGTGTGTGTATGTGCGTGTGTGTGTTAGTTGCTCAGTCGTGTCTGACTCTTTGAGACCCCATGAACTGTAGCCTGCCAGGCTTCTCTGTCCATGGAATTCTCCAGGCAGGAACACTGGAGGGGGTTGCCATTATAGAGAAGGAAGCAAGGAGCGGGTCACAGCTGATTTGTTCATGCCAAAAATGCTACCTGTCTTCACTGTCAAAATCCATCCTGTAGATTATACCAAGGCATCAGGGGCACCTCAGCCTCATTTCTACCACCTCTGTTGGGTCTAGGAAGCGGCACAGGCTGAAGAAGCGGATGTACTGCCAGCCACCTGAGTGGCTAAATGGGGTACACCATCTCTGCTGAGGGTGTGATGCTGTGCGGTCCCCCCAGCCAGAAGCTATGCTTCTCGTCTCCTGTCCTAGGGACAATGAGCAGCCTGAGAAGCGTCCCACGAATGTTAGACAGATTTTTGACCGTAAAGATAAGCAAAATATTTGCCTCTCTGCTGTTGTCCCAGCCACTTCCCAGGTTTGAATCACTAATTTGCTCCTTGGGGTGTGCTGGACTTTGGAGACAGTGAGGGGTGGTTGGACGGCACCTGAGGAGAAATTGCTTCTTCCAGTAGAGCTGCTTCCTCCCGCCAGGCTGCCATAGGATTTGCAGTCAAGTCAAGAACAGTCTCATCAAACAGAGGAAGAGAGACTTTCTGCTGATAAAGGGAGGCAAGGTTGGGCTTAGGAACTGCTGGTTATGCTGATTCATTTGCATCAGCCCTGATGTTTCCATCCTAGTCATCAGCTCCTCGATCTTTATCAACCATCAACTGGCTTTGATTCTTTTGTTGTTGTTGCTACACACCTCCTTCTGTGCAAACAATATTAAGGAAGGGTCACTGAAACAGTGATTTTGTCACTATTCCTTACATTGAGATTTCAAAGTTTTAACGTTGCTAATTTATTCCCAGTTAGACATTGCCAACACTCTCCATATTCCTGGCATTCTTTACTAATAATACATTTTTTAAAAGAGACTTGTATATTTATTGCCATTTTATCCATGATAATCAATAACTAGAACAGTCAAAACATATATCAATGAGAGAAAAGATAATGTAATTGTGGTATGAACATACAATGAAATACCACTCAGCAATGAAAAACAAATTACAAACGTGACCAAAATATGAATAAATATTTTAAATTATTGATTTAGAGGGTGATAATGTTGAATGCTGTGAACCTGCTCGTTTTTATTCCCTGTGCACACATTGGGATCCCAATTTGCCACTGCATGTTTCAGCCTACCAGAGTCCCATCCTATGGTCTGATAACCAAGTTCCACTTCCCAGTGTCTTCGGGGTCTATTACTATACTATGTGGGGTTCACTGATGAAAGCAACAGAACAGATTCTTGGTTTTACTTAGAAAGTAAATATAAGAATTCACATTAGTACACATGATCCCCAATACTTTGGCCACCTGATGTGAAGAACTGATTCAATGGAAAAGACCCTCATGCTGGGAAAGGTTGAAGGCAGGAGGAGAATGGGATGACAGAGGATAAGATGGTTGGATGGCATCACCAACTCAATGGACATGAGTTTGAGCAAGCTCCAGGAGTTGGTGATGGACAGGCAAGCCTGGCGTGCTGCAGTCCATGGGGTCACAAAGAGTTGGACATGACTGACTGAACTGAACTGATCCCCAGGAGGATACAAGAACCAGTTGAAAGCTATCCAGGGAGAGACAATTCCTGAACTGTCCCACTGGCCTAGCTACAGATGGATCCCTAGTCCTTGGGTCACTGGCATGGCCCTTCTGGGACATCTGCCTCCACTGTCTCTGCAAACTTTCTCTCTCCCTTGTCCTCTGGCAAGCAGAGTGTCTCCTGGTCTTTCCCCTCTTCTGAATTCATATCTCATGTTAGTGTAAATACCAGCTGGAAATTAAGTCCTATTTTAGCATCTTGAATGTGAGGAAGGTTGGGGAATTTGGTTCTTTGGTTCTTTAGAGGGTGACCATGAGGTATTAAAAATGAGAATGCTACAAATATAATAAAGCAATTCAAAGGTGGAAAGCCACACATATGACCTCTTGCTCTAATCTATTTAACTAACTAACCTGCTTCTTCTACTTGATTTATCATGTTTATAGGGTCTTTAGAAAAGGCGAGTCTGCAGGGGTAGGCAGGCTTCTGATCAGTTGCCATTATTCAGAATGTGGAGCACAGGAGTATGCTGTTCTCCAGAACAAGGGCTTTGTTTCTGTCAATCTCTTGTTAAATTCCTCAGCCCTGTTGTCTTCACTCACTGTGCTCAGCTTCTCCCACTATTTCCAAAACTTGTTATAGGAACTCTCTCTAGACAAGCATTTCTCCTGTGCCCCACAGTAGCTCTGGTTTTCAGCCCATGATCCAGCCCTGCTTCCTGCAGGTCCAATGTGAAGGGCTGGAATAGAGGAAAGGGATGGTCTCACCAATCAGGTGATCTGAATGCCCTTCTTTAACCCAGTGACCTGACTGTCCATTTTCCCCTCCAGGTCTTTACAGTTTCATCCAGATTTAACAATTTTCTGAATATGTGCTTTTACTCATATAAAACATAGTGTTCTCGTGAATTTCTTTTTTTTTTTCCAAAGCTTTTTCATTTTCTCTTACCAATCTTATTCCCAGTGCTTTCCATCTTCCAGAAATACTGTACAACGTATCCACTGAAGGCACCCTTTCTTGCATTAGCTCTACAAGTTACATGTTATTACCCACATTTTAAATAAAAGAAAACTGAGGTTTAGAAAATTGAGGCAGTTTGCTGGTAAGAAATGAATGTCAAGTTTTTAACTCAATTCTGTTTAACTCCAGATCCTAAGATTTTAACTACCGTGGAAGATATATTCCATTTTATAATACCATGTTGCTCTTAACAAATCATTATTTTCCCTACCGTCTCTATTCCATTCTACTGCTGCTAAGTCACTTCAGTCGTGTCCGACTCTGTGCGACCCCGTAGACAGCAGCCCACCAGGCTCCCCCGTCCCTGGGATTCTCCCAGCAAGGACCCTGGAATGGGTTGCCATTTCCTTCTCCAATGCATGAAAGTGAAAAGTGAAAGTGAAGTTGCTCAGTCGTGTCCGACTCTTAGCGACCCCATGGACTGCAGCCCACCAGGCTCCTCTGTCCATGGGATTTTCCAGGCAAGAGTACTGGAGTGGGGTGCCATTGCCTTCTCCACTATTCCATTCTAAAGATATCTATTTATTTGAAATTGTGAGCATTGTTATGATTTGAGATCACCATAACTGGTATTCTAC
This sequence comes from Bos taurus, assembly GCF_002263795.3. Lineage (NCBI taxonomy): Eukaryota > Metazoa > Chordata > Mammalia > Artiodactyla > Bovidae > Bos > Bos taurus. The sequence goes on from NC_037354.1 coordinate 18,631,821, forward strand.
CAATTTAATTATAGTAGGCACTATATTCATTTCCAACGTCGGATTCATCTGTTTCTCATAAAATGATACTTCCCAAATGTCAGTTTTACCCTTCTCCTCAAATCACCAGGGCAATTTTCCATTTGAAAAGTTAATCTCTTCTATCATTTTTCTGTTAGACTTTTGAAGTAACAGTCACGAAGTAACAGTTCCCTCCCATCCCAAATTATGAGAAGAAAACACCTTCCTCTCTTACAGAAGGAAAATATTCTGTTTGAGTTCAGATTTAACAGATGGGATCACTAGAAAGAGAAGGCATCCTCAATTTTCACTAACAAGAACTCTAATTAGTCCATTAAACAGTTACTGAATACTGATATAATAAAGCAGAAAGGAAAATGACACTCTTGGTTTCCTACACCTAGATTATCTATAAGAATGAATTGGCTTGGAATGAAATTTGTTTTGGGACCTTATGCATACAACTTAAAGCAGAACATCTTGTCAAGTGGGTGTTAGACTATAAAGCTCTTTAGTCAATGTTTGTATTATTAGATAGCCTAAACCACTTAACAGCTTGCCCTATAACATGTCACAGAGTCACGGAGATAAGAAGGGACTTGAAGAGTGCCCTTCTTAAGAAGGCCTTGAAAGTCAACTGTCCTGAAAAAGCAAACTATTTATTCAGCCATGTTTATTATGCAAACAAATACATCTCCTAGAAAAGTTACTTGCAAATTTCTATTAAGCCTATTACCCCATTTATTTACATAAACCAATCAATAATGCATGCCTACAACAACAAAAATGTCCATAGGACAAAATTAAGGGAATGTGATAAAATAACTTTTAGTAAAAAGAAGCAACAATTTTTGCAAGAAATTCTTTGCTATGTAAATAAAATACAATAGCATAACAGAATTCTAATATTTAAAATGTCTAATAAACAACTCAATTGCTAGAGAAATGGAAGCAACTTAAGATGAAAACACTACAGTTAATAAGCTAATGTATTATGTTTCAAGAAGGAAGTAGAAACCAAAACTTGAAAAACAGAATGGAAAGTCAAATAATTAATGCTGTAATATACAGTTCACAGGGAAATTTTTAACAGTTTAGAACCACAGATTAATATACACGAACAGAATACTAGAACAGTGGAATATTTCTGAATCCTATAAACATCATCAGAACTTTAAAGATTGATATTTTCGGGTTTATAAATTCAAAGGAGAAGAGGATACTTTAAGATTGCAAGAAGTGACTTTATCCAAAATGGTAAATTACAACCCCTAAATTTAAATATCTTAAGCATGCTAAAATAGCCTTCAGTTCAGTTCAGTCGCTCAGTCATGTCCGACTCTTTGCGACCCCACGAATCGCAGCACTCCAGGCCTCCCTGTCCATCACCAACTCTCGGAGTTCACCCAAACTCATGTCCATGGAGTCGGTGATGGAGGTGGCTTATTTATACTGAGAAGTACTAACTTCTTCATTTGAAAGAAAAAAAAAAAACCAACAAAATGCTGCTGGATATAAATATATACTACAGTTTTTACCTAAATGCCTTTCCTAAATTTTCAGCTATCAAAAATGTCTCAGTTTCATGCATGCTAAATTCATAGCATAGTGCATACTGTCTTATGATGAGCACATTTAGAAATGTATGAATGATATCTCAAATGTGTACTTTTAACAGAGCTAATCTGGGTGTGGGAATCACATTTCTGGCTCCTAAATATCCAAATATGCTTTAAGATCCATCAAACTTTTAAATCATTGGTTTTAATTTTTTATCTTAAAATGTTTATATATTTGCCTCACTTTACTCATCAGTCATAAACAGTTATTAATGGTAACTACTTCATATGGTAAAGATTAAATAAAATGCTTAGAATAGCACTCCAGGGTGCTATTCTATAATGATGGTGATGACAAAGAGACAAGGATAATTACTGAATTCTTCCTCCTGCTTGAAGCTGTATCTACAAGTTAGACATGAGTGCCTAGAACAAGGCTACTAAATTTAGCAAATAAAAATACAGGATACACAAATTTGTATTTCAGATACATTTTCAGTAAAAGTATGCAATGCGTAGGACATACTTTATCTGAATTTCAGAAAAACAGTTAAGTTTTATTAGTACGAATATGTCCCAAATATTGCTTGAGACACACTAACAGTAACTATTTAATAGGGCTATGATAAAAATTAATTAAAATGTTCAGAATACCACTCCATAGGTATGAAATATGATAATTATGATAATGAGATGATTATTACTAAAAAATTATTCATTGCTTAAGTGAAATCCAAATTAAACTGGGTGTCCTGTATTTTATTTGGCAACCTAGATCAACGAATTTCAAAACTGCTTACAATTTTGTTTGGAAAATGGATTTATGGCATTATTGAATTAGTAATTTAAGACATATCAATGAATCTAATTTATCACTATGTAATCAATCACCTGACAGTTTAGAATATCAATCAGATCAGATCAGATCAGTCGTTCAGTTGTGTCCAACTCTTTGTGACCCCATGAATCACAGCACGCCAGGCCTCCCTGTCCATCACCAACTCCCGGAGTTCACTCAGACTCACATCCATCCAGTCAGCGATGCCATCCAGCCATCTCATCCTCTGTCATCCCCTTCTCCTCCTGCCCCCAATCCCTCCAAGCATCAGAGTCTTTTCCAATGAGTCAACTCTTCGCATGAGGTGGCCAAAGTACTGGAGTTTCAACTTTAGCATCATTCCTTCCAAAGAAATCCCAGGGCTGATCTCCTTTAGAAAGGACTGGTTGGATCTCCTTGCAGTCCAAGGGACTTTCAAGAGTCTTCTCCAACACCACAGTTCAAAAGCATCAATTCTTCGGCACTCAGCCTTCTTCACAGTCCAACTCTCACATCCATACATGACCACAGGAAAAACCATAGCCTTGACTAGACGAACCTTTGTTGGCAAAGTAATGTCTCTGCTTTTGAATATGCTATCTAGGTTGTTCATAACTTTCCTTCCAAGGAGTAAGCATCTTTTAATTTCATGGCTACAGTCACCATCTGCAGTGATTTTGGGGCCCCAAAAAATAAAGTCTGACACTGTTTCCACTGTTTCCCCATCCATTTCCCATGAAGTTATGGGACCGGATGCCATGATCTTCGTTTTCTGAACGTTGAGCTTTAAGCCAACTTTTCACTCTCCACTTTCACTTTCATCAAGAGGCTTTTGAGTTCCTCTTCACTTTCTGCCATAAGGGTGGTGTCATCTGCATATCTGAGGTTATTGATATTTCTCCTGGCAATCTTGATTCCAGCTTGTGCTTCTTCCAGCCCAGCATTTCTCATGATGTACTCTGCATATAAGTTAAATAAACAGGGTGACAATATACAGCCTTGACGTACTCCTTTTCCTATTTGGAACCAGTCTGTTGTTCCATGTCCAGTTCTAACTGTTGCTTCCTGACCTGCATACAGATTTCTCAAGAGGCAGATCAGGTGGTCTGGTATTCCCATCTCTTTCAGAATTTCGCACAGTTTATTGTGCTCCACACAGTCAAAGGCTTTGGCATAGTCAATAAAGCAGAAATAGATGTTTTTCTGGAACTCTCTTGCTTTTTCGATGATCCAGCGGATGTTGGCAATTTGGTCTCTGGTTCCTCTGCCTTTTCTAAAACCAGCTTGAACATCAGGAAGTTCATGGTTCACATATTGCTAAAGCCTGGCTTGGAGAATTTTGAGCATTACTTTACTAGCATGTGAGATGAGTGCAATTGTGCAGTAGTTTGAGCATTCTTTGGAATTGCCTTTATCAATATGGTTATGTTATTCAGTAGGAATTACATATACCCTAGAGTGGATGCTAGATCTTTCACTTAAGATATGGGTGATGTTAGCCAACTTAAATAATAATCTACATAACCATAGACATAATCATTTTTGGAAAAATAAAAAGTAAAATCTACAATACCTCTTATCTACAAATAAGAAGAGGAAGAAAATACATAAAATGCTCACTGTAATGGCTGCACCACGGCAGAAATTCAACATTGTGAATTTTTTATCTTTCCCTTCTCAAATATAAAATAGTTTCTGGAAACAGTACCTGTATTGCTTTTTAAATTTCAGTTGTAATCTGCAAAGGTGATTCTTGCCAAGGTGACATAGACTGATTAAATGAATTAGATGCTAAAAGGGGAACGAGAGAGGTCAAAAATAACTCCAAGGTACGTGTAACGAAGTGGGAAAAGAACAGTCACTACCAAAAGTGAGTGATAGTGAGTTTTAAACATAATAAGTTTGAAATCATGGTAACTGCTGGGGAGAGACTCCCAGGTAGTCCCCCTAAACATAGGCCTTATTATCTTAATTCTCTCATCTCATTATCATTACTTATCAAGGAATGAACTAATTCACTCTAAATGTTTGAAATACTATTCATAATATGGTACATCTCAATTAATGTTAGCAATTACTCAATTTAAGTTAGCTGTTATTTTTTTATCTTTTCAAATGACCAATTTGAAATTATGAAATCATTCTTGACTCCTTAATATCTCCTAAATGTTTTTCTTTTTTTACATCTGTTTCCTAAAATCTTTTTCTCTAATGTGTTCTGTTCAAGATTTACCTTTGTCATGTCAACAAAAAGTATTTCCCGTTTTTATTATCTCTTATTCAGACTCACAATACATGTGTCTAAAGAAATATGTTTACTATTAAAAGTATTACATATATGTATACAAATTTATATTTAAAGAAATGTATACTTATTATTCAAACTTTAGAAAAATAGAAAAGTAGGAAGAAGAAAACATCACTCATATTTCTGAAGCCATAATATTAATATTCCCAACTAATATCTTGGTGTATATCCCTTCAGTATTTCTGATGTATGAGTGTCATGCAGAGCCCTTCCATAGTTCTGTGGCCACAGTGCAAGTTCTAGATTTTAGGTCTTATCACGTGATAAACGCTTTTCCTGTCAACTGATATTTGTGGTTAGTTGCCAATATGGATCTGCAGAATGTGTGTTTATAAAATGAAAGGATGGTGAGCCTGACTGGACTAAATATTTGCAGCAGCCTCTAAAGCCCAAAGGCCCTTATTTGTTAGGTTTAACACACACACAAAAATCTCTCTCTATTGGAGCCCAGAGAGTCAACACAGACTATGGCTCACTCTTTCCAGAGAAACAGGAATCTACATACTTGCTCGATCCTAGGACTTCCTCAAGACTGTCCATTTGACTCAAACTTAATCCTAATCCTGAGTGCACTCCACCTGCCCTACTGACTACTGGAGTTTCACTGGGAATAATTCCCTTGGCAAACTTGTGACGAGCAGAAATCTAGGTTGTAGGCACCTCCCTCCATCACTTTGCTCTGTGATTTTATGCAGTTGATACAACTTTCCACATATGGGGCATATAAGCAATGGCACCCCACTCCAGTACTCCTGCCTGGAAAACTCCATGGACGGAGGAGCCTGGTGGGCTGCAGTCCATGGAGTCGCGAAGAGTCGGACATGACTGAGGAACTTCACTTTCCCTTTTCACTTTCATACATTGGATAAGGAAATGGCAACCCACTCCAGTGTTCTTGCCTGGAGAATCCCAGAGACGGCGGAGCCTGGTGGGCTGCCGTCTATGGGGTCACACAGAGTTACACACAACTGAAGTGACTTAGCAGCAGCAGCAGCAGCAGCAAAACACAGCCACAAGACATTCCTATCTATTTATCTTCATTAGTCAATTTCCTTACCAATTTTAAAACCGTATTCAAAGTTTTCCATACCAAAGTTTTCAATACGTTCCTTATTTAAACTATTCCGTTCCAAGTAAAGTCAAATATTTATTCACTTTTCATCCTATTATAGTGCTCTTCAAACTGAGAAATACCCGTTTTATATATAACCTATTTCAGACTAATAATTATGCAAAAACAAAAATAATTAGGAAAGTGCAATCTTAAAAATTATAAATGAGAGCCCCATTTTAAAAATATTGAACATAGTAGATATAAAAGTATCCTATGACGTTGTTTTAAAATTTTTAATGCTCATTGTTAATTTTGATACTTATTGCATCAAGAAAGATAACAGTTTATAGACAAGCATGAGTCATGTTCAAGCTGGTTTTAGAAAAGGCAGAGGAACCAGAGATCAAATTGCCAACATCCACTGGATTATCAAAAAAGCAAGAGAATTCCAGGAAAACATCTATTCTGCTTTACTGACTATGCCAAAGCCTTTGACTGTGTGGATCACAATAAACTGTGGAAAATTCTGAAAGAGATGGGAATACCAGACCACCTGACTTGCCTCTTGAGAAGCCTGTATGCAGGTCAGGAAGCAACAGTTAGAACTGGACATGGAACAACAGACTGGTTCCAAATAGGAAAAGGAGTACATCAAGGCTGTATGTTGTTACCCTGTTTATTTAACTTATATGCAGAGTACATCATGAGAAATGCTGAGCTGGAAGAAGCACAAGCTGGAATCAAGATTGCTGGGAGAAATATCAATAACCTCAGATATGCAGATGACACCACCCTTATGGCAGAAAGTGAAAAAGAACTAAAGAGCCTCTTGATGAAAGTGAAAGAAGAGAGTGAAAAGTTGGCTTAAAGCGCAACATTCAGAAAACTAAGACCATGGCATCTGTTCCCATCACTTCATGGGAAATAGATAGGGAAACAGTGGAAACAGTGGCTGACTTTATTTTTTTGGTCCCAAAATCACAGCAGATGGTGATTGCAGCCATGAAATTAAAGATGCTTACTCCTTGGAAGGAAAGTTATGTCCAACCTAGATAGCATATTCAAAAGCAGAGACATTACTTTGCCAACAAAGTTCTGTCTAGTCAAGTCTATGGTTTTTCCAGTGGTCATGTATGGACGTGAAAGTTAGACTATAAAGAAAGCTGAGCGCCGAAGAATTGATGCTTTTGAACTGTGGTGTTGGAGAAGACTCTTGAGAGTCCCTTGGACTGCAAGGAGATCCAACCAGTCCATCTTAAAGGAGATGAGTCCTGGATGCTCATTGGAAGGACTGATGTTGAAGCTGAAACTTCAATACTTTGGCCAACTGACGCGAAGAGCTGACTCATTGGAAAAGACCCTGATGCTGGGAAAGATTAAGGGCAGGAGGAGAAGGGGATGACAGAGGAGGAAATGGTTGGATGGCATCACCAATTAAATGGACATGAGTTTTGGGTGGACTCCAGGGCATTGGTGATGGACAGGGAGGCCTGGCGTGCTGTGATTCAAGGAATCGCAAAGAGCTGGATACGACTGAGCGACTGAACTGAACTAATGAGTCATGTGTTTCACTTGAGCATCTGTATCTTGCACACATGCACCATTGTGGGGACCCCTAGTGCTACATGGAAAAACACATGCTGGGTAGTTTCCTTGTGATGCTTATTCTTCAATGTTTTGCTGTGTCTCATTTATTTCTCTCAAATGTATGAGCTAATGAAGATAGGAATCTTGTTCTTATGTATTCTGTAACCTACAACATTTATTAAAATGCACTTCACAGCACATGTGCCAAATAAATGGTGACTGACAGGTGTCACCATGTCAGAATTAACTGGCAGGCATAGTATTCAGCTAAATGTGGTAAGGTATTTATGTGATATTTTTAAAACATTACTTAAGTAGCTGTCTTAGACTGTATTTGTTACAAACAGATTCTGGTACACAAAATTGCATATAGAAGATTTCTTGAGATGTGTGCTTCGGCAATATTTCTACGAGGCAGCAAGGAAGGGGGGATCAGGCAGAGGGAAAAACCGATCCAATGCTGTCACTACACCATCTTGATTGATCCCCCCTTGAACTGTGGGACTGAAATGGCTCTTAAACAGTCACTCCCAAATGTGGCAGTGATCCTGGGCCATATCAGCCGATCACTGGTCACAGGCTGTGAGACAGGAGCCCGTGCAGTGTTTTAGGCCAGTGTCTTATGTTTAAAAGGAGAACTCTGAAGTGGGGAATACAGTTTACTGGGATAGGAGGCAAGTCCAGAAGCAGAGAGATACTTAGGACTTATAAGAATGATAGCTCAGGACTAAGAAGACATGGATCAGCTGGGTCATGGTGGAGATGGTAAGTGACTGGAATCTGAATATAAGATGAAGTTACAACTGAAGGGATTTATTGATGGGTTAGATGTAGAGTGTCAGATAAAAATAGGAAGTGAATACATTTTGAACGTAAGCTACTGGAAGCAGGGATTGGTCATTCGCTAAAATGGAAAGGACCACAGAAAATATTTATAAGTTGAGGTGGAGGAAGTGTTAAAGAACGCATTACGTTCAGATACATTAAAGAAGCTTGCTTTCCCGGTGGCTCAGATGGTAAAGAATATGCCTGCAGTACAGACCTGAGTTCGATCCTTGAGTCAGAAAGATCCCCTGGAGAAGAGAATGGCAACCCACTCCAGTATTCTTGCATGGAGAATCCCATGGACAGAGGAAATTGACAGGCTACAGTCCATGGGGTCACAAGGAGTCGGACATGACTGAGCAACTAACACTTTCTTTGCAGGTAATAGGCAATTGGATACTGACATTTACAATTCAAGAGAACCACACTGCAGGTACAACTGAAGAAACAATGAGCAGAGATATAATTTCAAAAATCATGAAATTTAATCTGGTCACTTAAGAAGCTGATATGGATAGAGAAAAGAATTAAGGAGTAAAACCTATGACATTCCAAATGACAGAAAACTGAGGATGAATTCACAAACAACTCAAAAAAAAGTAGCTAGTGAGGCAGAAGAACCAAGAGTGATTAGTGTCACGGAAGCTAAGAGAAAAAGTATTTCAGAAAGGAGAAAGTGATCATCTGGGGCAAATGCTGCTGAAATGTCAAGTAAATTAAGGACTGAAATTAATCACTGGATTTAACAGTATGGAAATAATGCATATTCTTGAAAAAGGAGCATTTTTGAAGTAAATGGGACCAAATACCATCAGTTCAGTTACTCAGTCACGTCCAACTCTTTGCGACCCCATGGACTGCAGCATGCCAAGCTTCCCTGTCCATCACCAACTCCCGGAGCTTACTCAAACTCATGTCCATCGAGTCGGTGATGCCATCCAACCAACTCATCCTCTGTTGTCCCCTTCTCTTCCTGCCTTCAATCCTTCTCAGCATCAGGGTCTTTCCCAATGAGTCGGTTCTTCACATCAGGTGGCCAAAGTATTGGAGTTTCAGCTTCAGCATCAGTCCTTCCAATGAATATTCAGGACTGATTTCCTTTAGGATGGACTGGTTGGATCTCCTTGCAGTCCAAGGGACTCTCAAGATTGTTCTCCAACACCACAGTTCCAAAGCATCAATTCTTTGGCATTCAGCTTTCTTTATAGTCCAACTCTCACATCCAAACGTGACTACTGGAAAAAACATAGCTTTGACTAGACAGACCTTTGTGGAAAGGTGATGTCTCTGCTTTTTAATAGGCTGTGTAGGTTGGTTATAGCTTGTCTTCCAAGGAACAACTGTCTTTTAATTTCATGGCTGCAGTTACCATCTGCAATGATTTTGAAGCCCCCCAAAATAAAGTCTTTCACTATTTCCATTGTTTTCCCATCTATTTGCCACGAAGTGATGAGACCGGATGTCATAATCTTAGTTTTTGGAATGCTATGTTTTAAGCCAACTTTCTCACTCTCCTCTTTCACTTTCATCGAGAGGCTCTTTAGTTCCTCTTCACTTTCTGCCATAAGGGTGGTGTCATCTGCATATCTGAGGTTATTGATATTTCTCCTGGCAATCCTGATTCCAGCTTGTGCTTCTTCCAGTCCAGCGTTTCTCATGATGTACTCTGCATATAAGTTAAATAAGCAGGGTGTCAATATACAGCCTTGACATACTCCTTTCCCGATTTGAAACCAGTCTATTGTTCCATGTCTGGTACTAACTGTTGCTTCTTGACCTGCATACAGATTTCTCAGGAGGCAGGTCAGGTGGTCTGGTATTCCCATCTCTTTCAGAATTTTCCACAGTTTGTTGTGATCCACACAGTCAAAGGCTTTCTGAAACAGTAGATATGGACTTCTTTTCCAAAGAGGTTTGTTATTATAAAGAGAATGAGAGAAATAGATGCATAGCTGGGAGAATAAAGTGAAGAGGTGTTCTGTTTTTCTCTTTCTTGGTATAGGTAGAAAACATTAAAGTATTATATTTGATGTAGAGAGAGGGAAATTTGAAAATACAGGAGAAAGCAGGAGTAATTGCTAAGTGATCTTATTAGTAATCAGGAAAGTGAAAATTAGAGTTGAAATGAAATACTATTTCACATCAACCAAATTGGCAAAATTTTAAAAATTGTGCTTGCATCAAATGTTGACCCCTGTGCAAGGAATCACCAACTCTAATACATTGATGGTAGGGACTATATACGGTAGTAACCATTTAGGAAAAATGTTTGAGCCTTTAGTTCCAATGACTTCGTGATTTCACTTTCTAGTACCTCTTTCTAAGGCAATGCTTTTCAAATTTTAATATGCACAGAAGTCTCTGACAGCTTTGTTAAATGCAGATTCTGATTCAGTCAGTCTTGGATGAAATTTGCGAGTGTGAATTTCTGACAAGCTTCCGCGTGACTCTGATGCTGCTTGACAGTGGGCATACATTGTGTAAGAAGGTTCCTTAGAAGCTCATGCACATATACCAGGCAACAGATATAGTGATGCTCATAGAAGCAGTGAAGCAACACGACCGCAATCTTACACACCATCAAAATAAGAATGGATATTACATGATGGAATATTCAAAAGAGAGAATCATGTGGTAGTACTATTCCTAACAAGAGAGACTTAAAATGAAAAACACATCAAAGAATATCTACAGTATGTTACACTTTATGTAAATTTCATTTCTGAACATAAAAATGTAAGAATTATTGTGGGAGATCACACCCCAGAGTACATGAAAATGGTTGCCTCTGAGGAGGAAGAGGAATGGATGAGGGACAAGGAACTCGATCTTTGTAACACAAAAGAGAATAGGCAAAATGTTGAAGTGTGTTAATACAGTATGATGAGTACTCATTATTTCTTTTTAATTTTATGGGTTTTTAAATGCCTAACTCTTAAACATATAAATATTTTAAAAGAATATCCTTAGACGGGGGGACATCCATGAACAATTATGGTACCAGCATATTAAAAAACAGCCCTGCAAACAGACCATATATAAGTCTGGGTGAACAAGGACCAAAAAGGAGAGAGATATATCAAACTTTCAGAAATGCAGTGAAATGGAAGGAAATTCTGTGCTTCATTATATACAGTCTTGTTTTTCTTTTCAAACAATAAACATGTGATATTTTAATAAAAGTACAGAAAATGTAAAGCAAAATAAATTCAATATCAGTAAATTAAAAAATAAGAAAGCAAATTAGCATAAGAATAATACATCAGCTTAGGAGATGAATGTTGGGAAATTAAAAAAAAAAAAAAAGGTAACCATTATGAACCAATACCCAGTTATTAGTGAAAGTCACTCAGTTGTGTCCAACTCTGCAACCCCAAGGACTATACAGTCCATGGAATTCTCTAGTCCAGAATACTGGAGTGGGTAGCCTTTCCCTTGATTGAATCCAGGTCTCCTTGCATTGCAGGCAGATTCTTTACCAGCAGAGCCACAAGGGAAGCCCAACATCCAGTACTCAGTACAATTAAAAACAATTTTATTTCTTCTAATCCGAAATCTCTTGCTGCATCATCAGATATAAGATATTTAATTTGTCTCAGATCATGTTAAGAGGTATGTCACCTACTTGCCAGCTTCCCTTCTTCCTACACCTCCTCTTTACCTGACTGCTGGGTCCTAATCTGCATCCTGTATCAAGTCATACTTCTTTGGGCCTCTTGTCCTGATTAAGTCACCAAAGGTGAGTCTTTTCCATAATTCAACCTACTTAAATCAGCATAACACCTGATTGAAATTCTTTTGTAAAATCTCTGTCATTGAAAGGAATTGCATCATTATCAGCATAAAAGTCAGAATCAGGGCTGAATCATTTTTCAAAAAAGTCTAAATAGCACTTAATGGCTAGATCAAATTGAACATCATGAAGTCAGCAGTCTTACAGCAATCTAGGTCGAGTTCATTCATGTAGATCAAAACCAGGATCTGGTGCCGAAAATGACAGAAATGTAAAACAGACTCATTCACCTTAAAATATATTATCTGTTACCATGTCCCAGGGCTATGCTAGACTTGTCAATTAAAAAAAAAATAATAAACCTCAGGTTCATATTTTATCTTTTAATTGGGCACACACCATTTTCCAAGTGCACCCTACAGTTTCAAGGAGTTGTTCAGAAATATTGAGTATGTTTGTGTGTAAGCAAGGGAAAAAGAGAGAGATCTATCCAGGTTAGTATTTTATCTATAAATTCTAATTAAATGGAATATGTCAATCTCTCCCCTGGTGCAGAAGAAATTGATAGTTCCATACAATGTGCTCTATCATATCTTTGATTCTTTAACAGTCTTCTACTCAAACGTCTATTTCACTAACCCTGTCATTGTTCAATTTAGATGCTCCAAATGGAGTTAAACATAGTGGGGATTTAAAATGGTTATATAAGGAGTTAAAGTGGGCTTTCGGTTTGGGTTTCTGCCTTGATTATCACCAAATCATCAGGTTCTCTTAAAACTGAGGTTATCTAAAAGTGGATAATAACACAAAAACCTGGAAAAGAAACAAAAAAATCCTACACCCAGGAAGCGTGTGAAAAACATAAAGATGTAGTAAAAAGGGCAGATATTTTCATGGCAATGTATGTTCATCTTTCATCTCATAAATTTATTCCTTATATTAACATATTTAATATTAACATATTAACTTCCCTGGGTGGGGAAGATCCTCTGGAGAAGAAAATGGCAATCCACTCCAGCACTCTTGCCTGGAAAATCCCATGGATGGAGGAGCCTGATAGGCTACAGTCCATGGGGTCACAAAGAGTCGGACACGACTGAGCGACTTCACTTTCACTTCACTTATTAACATATTTGCGAAAATTCTCTTATATCTTTTAATTTTGAAGACATTAAAAGTGGTGTGTTAGCAATTTGAGGCAATCTTTGCTAAACCTAACAGTTGGCAGGACTCTACTGATGACTCAGGATCACTAACATCTATTCAGCAAAAATAACCTCAAGTATGCACTGTCACAAAACATAAAGCATAAGATAGAAACCAAAAGCAAGACTAAAACGAATCCTTTCTTTCTTCGTATTTCTAACTTCTTCACAACCCCTTCCCCATGTAAATCAGAAAGGAAAGCAAAAAGCACTTTAACATAAAAGTATGTAAGCTTTCTTAGTCCTCATAACTGGAATGCCTGGAGAGTGCAGGGCCTCCGACTATGACCCCCTTCCCTGAATATTAATGTATGGTTCCTGTGACTCTGTGCTTAAAGCTCTCTCTTGTCTGTAGATCTAATCACATAGGCTCTCCTGAAAGCTGTTTGTTTAACGAGCCTTCTGTTTCTGCTCAAGTATTCAGTCTGCACCACTCAGCCACCAATGCTGATGAAGGATGTTTTCTGAAGCCCCACTCTCACATGCAATTCTACTGGACTCTCCAAAGATTTGTTAAGGGATTGCTATCCGGATCTTGTGTTTAAGCAGCTTCTAGTCTAGAAACAGAGATCAGATCAGATCAGATCAGATCAGTCACTCAGTCGTGTCCGACTCTTTGCGACCCCATGAATCACAGCACGCCAGGCCTCCCTGTCTATCACCAACTCCTGGAGTTCACTCAGACTCATGTCCATTGAGTCGGTGATGCCATCCAGCCATCTCATCCTCTGTCATCCCCTTTCCCTCCTGCCCCCAATCCCTCCCAGCATCAGAGTCTTTTCCAATGAGTCAACTCTTTGCATGAGGTAGCCAAAGTACTGGAGTTTCAGCTTTAGCATCATTCCTTCCAAAGAAATCCCAGGGCTGATCTCCTTCAGAATGGACTGTGTGATAAGCACAATAACTAAAGTTTATATGGTAAAATGGTCAAGAAGAATGTAAGTGATCAGGGAAATTTTTCTCAGCTAAGTCACCATCAAACCTTAGTATTGAAAGAAAAATAAGCCTCTGTCAAGGGGTCAGGAAAGAAGAGTTCTTTCAAGAAGAGGAAATAATACTGTTTTTTTGCTTTTATTTTCCATTGCATAGAAGTGTAAGTCAGTGTAAATGAATGAGGACCTAAGAGTCTAAAGTGGAGACACTGGGGACTAGAGACTAGAATGTGATATGAAAAAGTAAATACAATCAAGATTGGACTTTATTCTTTTGAGCTAGGGTCAGTAAACTGTGGTAGGTGGCTACATCTGGCCCACCACCTATTTATTTTTCTAATAAAGTTTTATTGGCACAGAGACACACTTGTTCATTTACCTATTGCTTTAGATGCTTTCAAGTAGTTGACAGTAACCTGAAAAGCCTAAAATATTACTATCTGGCCCTTTACCGACAAGGTTTGCCAACAGCTGATTAGGTAGTGGGGATTCAGTGAAATATTTTAAGCAGTAGTAATGAGAACAGATTTGTGTTTTAGCCATTTAATCAGCAGATGGTTGAGGACACAAAGGGAGGAAGATCACTGAAGAAAAGGAGAAATCATGAGAATCTAAACTCAGGCAGTGACTACAATGAATGCAGAGAGTAGGAAATGAAAGAAATTCATGTTTGAAAGATACACTAGTTAGGGCTCTACAAAGTGTTAGGCGTGGAGAATTAAGAATCTAAGATTTTTTGACTACCTGAGACAGGGGAAGGGGAACAGAATAAAGGGGCAAATTCAGATAAGATAAAGCTCTGCTGCTCCTGCTGCTGCTAAGTCACTTCAGTCATGTCCGACTCTATGCGACCCCATACACAGCAGCCCACCAGGCTCCCCCGTCCCTGGGATTCTCCAGGCAAGAACACTGGAGTGGGTTGCCATTTCCTTTTCCAATGCATGAAAGTGAAAAGTGAAAGGGAAGTTGCTCAGTCGTGTCCGACTCTTAGTGACCCCATGGACTGCAGCCTACCAGGCTCCTCCGTCCATGGGAGTTTCCAGGCAAGAGCTCAGATAACAAGAAAAGATCAGAGATGAGGTCTGATAGCTCCTTTGAGTCAGAGAAAACTACTTTTATCTTTTTTAAAAACAACATACAACATACTTTGTTGTTCTTGTTACAAACAGTAACATAGAACATGTTTAATAAAATTGTTAAAAAAAACAAGAGAGAGAAAACAAAACAAAACTATAAAAGGTAGCCTTGACACAGCTGTAACACTCTCAATAGTTTGTGTGTTCTGCTCCCATGATCATAGGTGCTCTACCAAAATAGAACCATATTCTTTATTTCATAAAGCCCACAAAGGATAGATAGGATATTTTCAGATTTCATTTTTACAAACATCATTCTGATTACATTGCTGGATAAATGTTCTATTGTGTATATATTGATAATTCTTTCCTTAGGATAAATTCCTTTATATACAATTGCTGGGTCAAAGAGAACACATTTTTTTAAGTGTTTTCTTTTTCTTATTTTACAAGTGTCTTGTAATCATTTATTTGCAGGTAATAGAAATCCGGATAAAACCATGCCAGAAGAAAAAGAATATATTAATGAAAGAACTTAGATTCTAACGACAGAAATAGAGCTGTGCCACCTGAGAAATGCACTGGAAAATTGCAAGTTGAATAAAACAACTCTTGTTCCTTCTCTTGTCCCTGGTTTTTCTCCTCCTGGGGTGGTGCTCTTTCTTTTATACTCTCCAAGCTACTACCTCTTGCTTTTAATCACTAACCAGTTCTTCCTTGACTCACCCACTTGATTACATGTAATTCGTTATAGCTATCCAATACAATAGCTTCAGTGTTTAAATAATCTTCTGTGGGTGTGCATGCTAAGTCACTCAGTCGTGTCTGACCCTGCAACCCCATGGACTGTAGCCCACCGGGTTCCTTTGTCCATGGGATTCTCCAGGCTTCAATACTGAAGTGGGTTGCCATGCCCTCCTCCAGAGAAACATCTTAGAGCTCTACTTGATTCCAATTTCAAAAGGTCTAAAATGAAATTATCAAAAGACCAAAACAAATCTATTTGACTCCACTGAGATCTGACCAGCCCTCTTCTAATCATTTCTGGCAGCGAGTGGGTCCACAACCACTTGTAAGATCCTCAAATCCCTGCTTCAAGCCCTCTGAATTGGACAGATCGCCGGGTGAAGGATATAATTATAGGCATCTCTACCATAGAAAGCATTCAATACTTATTATTAGAAGTAGAAATAATGTCATGTAATGACATGTAATTTTATCAATTAGAGATAAGCACAGTTTCCATTTTCATTATCTCCTGGATATATTTTCTACACTTAAAAAAAAAAGAATCAAGAGCATTTTTCCAGGTCAAGTATTAAAGCCCTAAACAATAATTATTAATTTTTTTTTTAGAATTTGTCACCAGTGTCATCCTGATAGATGAAAAATGATAAAATTTTCATTTCTTTCTAAACAATCATTCAAATGGTTGTGGGTCATTTGAACTTTCATTTTACCCAGAATGTTACACAAACAACTTTGTAATTTATTTGTACAATGTTTTCCTTTATCAGATGACGATAGCAAGAATTCCACTACATATTAGCTTAAATATTTTTCTTCAGTATTTGCACTTTAAAATTGTTTAACATAGAATTATTTTCTTGTTTGTTTTCAGTTGGATGTAGAGTGGGAAAGTCCTTTATATATGTAGTCAAATCTGTGAATCTAATCATGTATGGTTTCAGCCTTTGTCAGGATTTGGTGATGCATTTAGAAAAACCTACCCTGGCTATACTATAAGTTTTAACATATTTTTATCATGTTAAATTGATTTGCAGTACTTAGTGACCACATTTTGTATACTGAAATCTTTATTTTTAATTTGTTTGGGTGTTGTATGTGAGGAAGGGCTAAACAGTTTTCATTTCAGATAAATATCTTAATGAATTTAATAAACTCTCTCTTCTCTAATTTAAAACTCAAAAATTAATGTATACTGTTTCAGCCCCAGTGTGTATATAGCTAGTGTGTTTTCATTTCCATCTTTGTAACTAGAAAAAGCTGATTAAACTGCAAGTCAATGACTTCCTTGGACCAATTGAAGGTGCTGAATTTGTAGGACAAACCATCACCCAAAACCTGGAGAGTCACATTTCAGAGTTTACAACAACCAAGATCTACTCGACTAAAGCAGAAACTGCTTGAGCCATAAACTGGTAGGAACACTTGAATTTAATTTTGAAAAATGGTTGGAGGCTGAGCGTGGACTAGCTTGAGAGGGAGAAACTCGTTGGACCATAGTCTTAGCTCCTCTATCCCCACATTCATAGGGTGTCTTTTGAGGATCCTTATCAGATTCTCTTGGATGCAATCTCAAAAACGACAGAATGATCTCTGTTTGTTTCCAAGGCAAACCATTCAATATCACAGTAACCCAAGTCTATGCCCCAACCAGTAACGCTGAAGAAGCTGAAGTTGAACGGTTCTATGAAGACCTACAAGACCTTTTAGAACTAACACCCAAAAAAGATGTCCTTTTCATTATAGGTGACTGGAATGCAAAAGTAGGAAGTCAAGAAACACCTGGAGTAACAGGCAAATTTGGCCTTGGAATATGGAATGAAGCAGGCAAAGACTAACAGAGTTCTGCAAAGAAAATGCACTGGTCATAACAAACACCCTCTTCCAACAACACAAGAGAAGACTCTATACATGGACATCACCAGATAGTCAACACCGCAATCAGATTGATTATATTCTTTGCAGCCAAAGATGGAGAAGCTCTATACAGTCAGTAAAAACAAGACTGGGAGCTGACTGTGGCTCAGACCATGAACTCCTTATTGCCAAATTCAGACTTAAACTGAAGAAAGTAGGAAAAACCACTAGACCATTCAGGTATGACCTAAATCAAATCCCTTATGATTATACAGTGGAAGTGAGAAATCTATTTAAGGGACTAGATCTTCTAGACAGAGTGCCTGATGAACTATGGAATGAGGTTCGTGACATTGTACAGGAGACAGGGATCAAGACCATTCCCATAGAAAAGAAATGCAAAAAAGCAAAATGGCGATCTGGGGAGGCCTTACAAATAGCTGTGAAAAGAAGAGAAGCGAAAAACAAAGGAGAAAAGGAAAGACATAAACATCTGAATGCAGAGTTCCAAAGAATAGCAAGAAGAGATAAGAAAGCCTTCTTCAGCAATCAATGCAAAGAAATAGAGGAAAACAACAGAATGGGAAAGACTAGGGATCTCTTCAAGAAAATCAGAGACACCAAAGGAACATTTCATGCAAAGATGAGCTCGATAAAGGACAGAAATGGTATGGACCTAACAGAAGCAGAAGATATTAATAAGAGATGGCAAGAATACACAGAAGAACTGTACAAAAAAGATCTTCACGAGCCAGATAATCACGATGGTGTGATCACTGACCTAGAGCCAGACATCCTGGAATGTGAAGTCAAGTGGGCCTTAGGAAGCATCACTACAAAGCTAATGGAGGTGATGGAATTCCAGTTGAGCTATTCCAAATCCTGAAAGATGATGCTGTGAAAGTGCTGCACTCAATATGGCAGCAAATTTGGAAAACTCAGCAGTGGCCACAGGACTGGAAAAGGTCAGTTTTCATTCCAATCCCAAAGAAAGGCAATACCAAAGAATGCTCAAACTACTGCACAATTGCACTCATCTCACAAGCTAGTAAAGTAATGCTCAAAATTCTCCAAGCCAGGCTTCAGCAATACGTGAACCGTGAACTTCCTGATGTTCAAACTGGTTTTAGAAAAGGCAGAGGAACCAGAGATCAAATTGCCAACATCCACTGGATCATAGAAAAAGCAAGAGAGTTCCAGAAAAACATCTAGTTCTGCTTTATTGACTATGCCAAAGCCTTTGACTGTGTGGATCACAATAAACTGTGGAAAATTCTGAAAGAGATGGGAATACCAGACCACCTGATCTGCCTCTTAAGAAATGTGTATGCAGGTCAGGAAGCAACAGTTAGAACTGGACATGGAACAACAGACTGGTTCCAAACAGGAAAAGGAGTTCGTCAAGGCTGTGTATTGTCACCCGGTTTATTTAACTTATATGCAGAGTACATCATGAGAAACGCTGGACTGGAAGAAGCACAAGCTGGAATCAAGATTGCCGGAAGAAATATCAATAACCTCAGATATGCAGATGATACCACCCTTATGGCAGAAAGTGAAGAGGAACTCAAAAGCCTCTTGATGAAAGTGAAAGTGGAGAGTGAAAAAGTTGGCTTAAAGCTCAACATTCAGAAAACGAAGATCATGGCATCCGGTCCCACCACTTCATGGGAAATAGATGGGGAAACAGTGGAAACAGTGTCAGACTTTATTTTTCTGGGCTCCAAAATCACTACAGATGGTGACTGCAGCCATGAAATTAAAAGATGCTTACTCCTTGGAAGGAAAGTTATAACCAACCTGCTGCTGCTGCTGCTGCTGCTGCTGCTGCTACTGCTTCAGTCGTGTCTGACTCTGTGCGACCCCATAGACGGCAGCCCACCAGGCTCCCCCGTCGCTGGGATTCTCCAGGCAAGAACACTGGAGTGGGTTGCCATTTCCTTCTCCAATGCATGAAAGGGAAAAGTGAAAGTGAAGTCGCTCAGTCGTGTCCAACTCTTTGCGACCCTATGGTCTGCAGCCTACCAGGCTCCTCCATCCATGGGATTTTCCAGGCAAGAGTACTGGAGTGGGGTGCCATTGCCTTCTCCATGACCAACCTAGATAGCATATTCAAAAGCAGAGACATTACTTTGCCAACAAAGGTTCATCTAGTCAAGGCTATGGTTTTTCCTGTGGTCATGTATGGATGTGGGAGTTGGACTGTGAAGAAGGCTGAGCACAGAAGAATTGATGCTTTTGAACTGTGGTGTTGGAGAAGACTCTTGAGAGTCCCTTGGCCTGCAAGGATTTCCAATCAGTCCATTCTGAAGGAGATCAGCCCTGGGATTTCTTTGGAAGGAATGATGCTAAAGCTGAAACTCCAGTACTTTGGCCACCTCATGCGAAGAGCTGACTCATTGGAAAAGACTCTGATGCTGGGAGGGATTGGGGGCAGGAGGAGAAGGGGATGACAGAGGATGAGATGGCTGGATGGCATCACTGACTCGATGGACGTGAGTCTGAGTGAACTCCGGGAGCTGGTGATGGACAGGGAGGCCTTGGCATGCTGCGATTCATGGGGTCGCAAAGAGTCGGACACGACCAAGCGACTGATCTGATCTGATCTGATCAGATTCTCACCGTGTGGGTGTGCAGAAGATCTCATAGCTTGGCAGGGAAGAAGGAACAGCAACAATTGTGAAACATGCCACAGCCTCATCTATGAAAAGGCCTATTTTCCAGGTGAAAGAACTTTTTGCCCAGTCTCAATTCTGAAATCTTATCCCAACTGGGAGAAGAAAACTACTACTCACTCCAGCCATCTCTAGTCTTTCTCTCATCTATGCGGAGACAAACAAAAACAAGGTTATAACTATGGATAACAAGGCTCAAAGCTTCAAAGCATAGATTGGGAAACCTGCAGTCAGGGAAGGGAGGAGGGAAAAGGGAATAAAATGCATACCACTTGTGAAGGTCACAATCCAGGGAGTTGGCCAACTAAAAGACTAGACTTTATCTGGAAAATTATAGAACTCTCTTCTTCTTCTATACCTTTAAGAGACCTCTGGTACAGGAAAGGTATATTACAGTTGGAAGGTCCATGACTCAGAATTTCTTTGAGGAGGAGTTATGTGCTGAAACCCAAAATCAAGAAGGGAGAGAAAACCAAGAATACAGAAGAATGTGATGCCTTTATACCTATAGCTACAATAATTAGAAACACAGCCAAACTCCTAGCCTGATTAATGTAAACCCTTACACTAAAAGCCCATTTATCTTAGTTCCAGACACAACATGTCTGGCTTTCAGCAACAACAGTAACAAAAATTACAAAGCATGTCAGGAAAATACACAATCTGAAGAGACTAAGCAATATAAGAATCAGACTTGGATATGATACATATTTGGGTTTATTGTAACTGAGATTAATATGGTAAGGGTTCTAAAGTAAAAAACAGACTGTATTCAAAAATACAGGGTAACATTAGCAGAGAGATGAGAACTCTAAGAATGAAATGAAAGTCTAAAATTACAAACAAAATAATAGAAATGAAGAATGCCTTAAACTTATTAGTATATTCAGTATGGCCACGAAAAGTAACAATAACCCTGTGTACGAGACAGCAAAAGAGACAGTGACGTATAGAACAGTCTTATGGACTGTGTGGGAGAGGGAGAGGGTGGGAAGATTTGGGAGAATGGCATTGAAACATGTAAAATATCATGTATGAAACGAGATGCCAGTCCAGGTTCGATGCACGATACTGGATGCTTGGGGCTAGTGCACTGGGACGACCCAGAGGGATGGTATGGGGAGGGAGGAGGGAGGAGGGTTCAGGATGGGGAACACATGTATACCTGTGGCGGATTCATTTTGATATTTGGCAAAACTAATACAATTATGTAAAGTTTAAAAATAAAATAAAATTAAAAAAAAAAGATATTTAAATAGAAGCTACTCACACTGAAACTCAAAGAATATAAAGGATGATAAGCCTGCAGTCCATGGGGTCACAAAGAGTCAGACATGACTTAGCGACTGAACAACGAAGCCAAAACAGAATATCCAACCAATGTGGGACAATATCACAAAATGCAACATGTATGTAGTTGGAATGTTAGAAGGAACATAAACAGACAACAAAGCAAAAGAAATACTAGCCAGAAATATTCCAAAATTTATGATAGATACAGAACCACAAATACAATCAAGTAGCATAGAGAATACCATGTAGGTTAAATTACAAAATAGTCATACCAAGGAAGATCACTTTCAAACTTTAGAAAACTAGAAACAGAGAAAATCTTGAGGGGAAAAAAAAAAGATAGATGGGATAAAACAAAGCAATACAAAATAAAACAAAAAACTTATCTCTGGAGGAAAAAGGAAAAAGAATTACAACAGACTTCCCACCAGAAAACAAGCAAACAAGAAGAGAATGTAATGAAATATTTAAAATGTTGAAATATAAATGCCACAACATAAGAAGTCTACATCTAGTGTAATTATTCTTCAAAAGTGAATGAAAAACAAAGACTTTCTTGGACAAACAAAAACAGGAAATCCGTTGCCAGCAATCCTATCCAGTAAGAAATGTTAAGTCTTTCCGTCAGAAGGAAAATAAAATAGTTCAGAGTTTCAGATCTACATAAAGAAAGAAAAGCACTAAATAAGGAGTGGATGAAGGTAAAATACAACTTTTTAATTTTTATATTCTTAATTAATTTAAGAGATAATGATTTGTTTAAAACAGTAATGATAGTAGTTTACCGGATGATTATAACATACATAGAAGTGAAATGTCCCAAGAGATAGGGGTGGATGAGAAATCAGGATACTGTAATAAGTAGTAGTGTTTCTTTAAAGTAAATTGGAATTAGATAAAAATAAATATCACAAACTCTAAGGAAACAACTAAAATACTTTTAAAGAAGTATAACTGAAAAGTTAAGAAAGAAGCTAAAATATAATCAAATTAAGTGGTCAATTTAAAACCACAAAAAGCAGAAAGAGGAAAAATTTGTATTTAAAAATGTTTTCTATATACTTAGACTTGTCCCTGAAGTTTCTATTCTGTTTTTCTGTTTGTACATGAATTTGCTACACTAAAAGATTACTGATTTTTATTATACTTGCATTCATCTTATTGAATAATTCAGAGGAAAATGATATTTTGGTCATGCTAAATTTTCTCTTGCCTCATTTAATAAAGTCATATTTCACTTCATTTTTTATTTAGTTACTTTCTTAGGATTTGTTTTTATTGCTGTAGTACAATAGTTTTAGTTAACCTTTATGTTTTTTAACTAATTACATTAACATTCTGTTTTCAAGCAATTCATGTCAGTGTTTCTTAAGTTTTTTATTTGAGTGTATGTTTTATGTACTAAACAATTATATTTAATCTTCTAATTAGAGACAATACTAATATTTTTCCTCTTTTCTAGAAAGCTAGTCATGTTCCACAAATATAATCAATTTGGCT
Source organism: Bos taurus (assembly GCF_002263795.3). Taxonomy (NCBI): domain Eukaryota; kingdom Metazoa; phylum Chordata; class Mammalia; order Artiodactyla; family Bovidae; genus Bos; species Bos taurus. The sequence continues at coordinate 18,654,989 of NC_037354.1, forward strand.
ATATAATATTTAAATTTACTTTCAGAAAGTCACATTTCCTAAAATTTGTTATATGTAAGGTAGCTTTTAGGTCTTCTTATCTAATAACTAAATTTAAACAGACTATTTCAATGGTTTCCTGTTAAATATTGGCTTGCTATTGTTAACCAAAAAATTTTCAGTATAGGCATTACTTTAGGCTCTGCTGATACAACCAGCCAGACAAGATACTTGATTTAGTAGAATCTGCAGTCTAATGTAATGAGTTACTTAATTGTAGTCATAAAATAAACAAATAATTACATAGGTATTATAACCCTTGAATCAAAGAAATAACTATTTTCAGATTTACCATCATGTATTATGTTTTGTTTTAGTTGCTAAGTTGTGTCTGACTTTTGTGACCCCATGTACCATAGCCCACCAGGCTCCTCTGTCTGTGGAATTTCCATTATTTTGAAATTATGGGATTTTATGGAAAATAATGGAAATCATTTATTATAGTATACCTAAAAAGTAATACCATTTAATTTTTATATATGTTATTGTAAGACATATTCTGATTTAAAAATATAAAAATATTTTAAGACTTTGGGTTTAGAATCAGTAAATTAATGAAATAGAACAAATAGATTTAACAAACATGAAAAACATTATCTAGTGGAAAGAATTATTTAGATAATTAAAATAGAATGGTGATTTATGCCTGTTGCATAGTTTTCATAGAATGGTAGTCAGAAAAGTCTTTTTTGTTTAGGTGAGATTTAAGTGGAGATTCAGAAGAGACCAGAGACGTGAATACTCCAGGCAATAACAGTGTCTAGTGAAAAGACTCCAAGAGAGAAACAAGTCTGCCATTGTAAGAAACAGAAAGGTTTATTATCCCCGCTGCTGCTGCTAAGTCACTTCAGTCGTGTCCGACTCTGTGCGACTCCATGGACTGCAGCCCACCAACCTCCTCCGTCCATGGGATTTTCCAGGCAAGAGTGCTGGAGTGGGGTGCCATTGCCCTCTCCGTTATTATCCCTATAGCAGATGGTAAGAGAATGGAAGAATACTGCCAGGTGAGATCAGAGTGCAAACAGGATCCAGGTCTCATGTGATTGCTTTCTCAGACAGTTTACATTTATTCCAAGAGCTAGGAAAAGCTGATGAAAGGTTTTAAAAAGTAGATAGTATGAATTATTTTATTTTTTATACAGATAATCCAAGCAAAAATGAATTTGGTTGTGTAAGAATAGAGAATAGGAGTGTAGTTAGGATGCTATGCTGGTAGCCTACATGGCTTTTATATGGTCATATGGATTTTCTTCCTCAGGTTAATCTTTAAAGTTACTTAGCATTATGGTTTTCTTCATTTATTTTAAAAATTGAGAAACTGGTTTAAACAATTGAACGCAAGAACCACAAAAGACTCCAAAAAACTAAAACCATCTTAAAAAGGGAGAAAAAAGCTAGAGGCATCACACACCTTGATTTCGAACTACATTAAAAAGTTATAGTAATTAAAACAGTATAGTATCTGCATATAAACAGACACACAGATCAATGGAACAGAATAGAGAACCCAGAAATAAACCCAGGCATACATTATCAATTAATGTATCAAAGAAGCCAAACATATACAATGGGGAAAGAACAGTCTCTTATATAAATGGTATTGGGTCAACTGGACAGCCATGTGCAAAAGAATGAAACTAGACCACCATCTTCCACCATACACAAAAATAAACTCAAATGGATTAAAGACTTGAATGTAAGATGTGAAGCCATAAAACTCCCAGAAGGAAATATAGGCACTAAACTCCCTGAATCTTGGAATGATTTTTTGGTTTTGACATCAAAGCAAAAGCAACCAAAGAAAAAAATTTAAAACAGAAATGGGACTACACCAAACTAAAAAGCTTCTGCACAGCAAAGGAGACTATCAACAAAATGGAAAAAGCAATCTAATAAATGGAAGAAAATATTTGCAAATCATGTATCTGATAAGGGTTTAATATCCAAAATACATACAGACTCATATAACTCAAAAGCAAAAAAATCTGATTAAAAAATAAGCAGATGATGTAAATAGTTTCCAAAGAAGATATGTAGATCACCAACAGACACATAAAAAGATATTCAACATCACAAAACATTAGGGAAATGAAAATCAAAACCGTGGTATCACCTCACATCTGATAAAATGACTATAGTCAAAAAGATAAGAAATAACAAATGCTGGTGATGATGTGGAAAAAAAGGAAGCCTTGGGCATTGTCGGTGGGAACCCAACGTGGTGCAGCCACTATAAAAAAAGTGAAAACACGAACTCAAAAAGATATCCACACCTCCATGTGCATTGTAGTATTATTTATAATAGCCCAAACATGAAAGCAACCTGAGTATTCACTGATGGATGAATGGATAAAGAAGATGTGCTGTAGCTAAAATATAAAATGTGTGCTTAGATTCTGTATTACTAATAAGAGGCACAGGGTCATATCTACATGATAATAAACTGAAAATATTTAGTACCAAAATAAGTCGAGGAACTGGAAGACTGGACACAAGAGTAAAAGTACTGGTTCATGGTCAAGGGGTGATCATTCTACCCAAAAGGCAGAGCCAACATCTCTGGCAAATAAGAGCCAATAGTTTGGCAAATCCTTGCAAAGCAGACTACCTATGTTTTATTCTTTTGGTCTACTTAATTAAAAACATGAGCTGGATGTTTCCATTAACTCATATCAAAATATCATCTGGATGTGAGATCAAATATGTAAGGCACTTAGAATAGTATCTGGCATATAGTAAAAGATGAATACATAGTATTTTATTATATTGTCAACAATGCTTGTCAAATGAAAGAAAATGGAAAATAATGCTATGTAAAGTCTTTTCCTCACCATGAAAGTATTTTTGTTGTTGCACTGAAGAGAAAGCAATAATCATTCCTTTCTTGGGTTTGTTTCCTGTTGGCTTCTGGAATCTGTGATTAGAGAATTACTGCAAACCCATGATGACAAGCCTGGTCATCGTAAGTATAACAGATGTCAGGAAATTCAGTTCACCCCATATTCTGTTCTTTTTGTGATGTCTTAGATATAGTTCTTATTTTTTTATATGAGTACTAGAAATTTTAGAATTCAGTTAAAACATTACTCATATACAGTGGTCAAAAGTGTAAACTGAAAAATTCTTCTATAAGGGAATTTTGCAAAACTTTAAACTTTTGCAAACTGTTTGAACTAATAATTTTCCTTCTTGGAAACATACATGTTATTTATTGTGACAAAAACAAAAATAATAGAAGAATTGAAATACCCATTGATAAAGCAATAGTTAAATTATGGCAATAACATATATACATTAGTTAAAAATAACATGGCATAAGACTATGATGCAGGAAAGACATTCTTAACCTGTTAAAAACTTTAAATGCTATTATTAAAAACTAATGTGATCCCATGTTTTGTAAAATATAAAAATGAGACACTGACAGAGAAATACTGCAATGACTATCCAAAATTCTAACAGTACTTATGTCTGGTAGTGTTAGAGATTTTTTTTTCCCTTTTACTCTATGTGCATTTTCTAATTTTTTTATAAATGTATGCCTTGTTTTCCTTAGAAAACAGCAGATTCTTTACTCCAGCTAGAATGTAACATAGTTACAACATTAAAACTTAGTTTACTAATGTCATTGCATACTAATAAGCATTCAAAAGTAAAAGAAGAAAAAGAAAATATGTTAAAATTAATTAAAATACACAATTTACATTTGATCAGATTCAGTCAAATATTTAAGACATATTTTTGTGGGGTCAGGAATGAAAATAACATTTATACTGGTTGCAGAGAAGATAGATTTATAGCTCTGGTACCATTATCATCATCATCATCAATTAACATTCATTGAATCAATTCTCTATGGATCTAAAGCTATTTCTCAGAAACAGGGCACATCTGGAAATAAAAGTCACTTCTTCAGGGTTCAAGAGGACTTACTTTAGGAATCTGCTGTTTCAGAATATTACACAGAATCTACTCTCCTGAAAGAGTTAATGTGGTTTCCAGAAGAGGTCAGCATATTAAATAGTGTCAACAGAAAAAGGCTGGATTATAAAACATAATCCCTGAACAACTGCACTGGGAACAGCCTGGTTCAAATGATATATTACCTTTTAAAAAACTGCTGCAGACACTGTATGGCTGATGAGACCTCTGTCCCAAGACACCACCTGTCTCAGAACACCTGACGAGCTAGGTACCACGCAAAATTTAAGACATGTCAATTGAGATCCAAAGTAAATAATGTGCCAGAAAAAATAAACAAAAATCAAGTTTAAGTGAAACTTTTAAAAAGGCTTCAAATTATTCATTCAAAAAATAGTTTTACTCTCAAAATGTATATAGGTACATAGATGAGTTTTGTGGGCTTTGGAGGCATGTCTTCTCCCAAATGGTCATTTTTTTCACAACAGTTTTTAGTTTAAATTATCTGGAGATTTAATGAAATCACCCCAGTTGAATACAAAATGGGTTTCATTCCCAAAGAATAATGTCTTGACTACATTTCTCAAAAGGGAAAAAACACCTTCCAAATATTCTATTGCAAATATATAATGGAACATATTAGTTAAGAATGTTTTATAATAATTTGTATGTGTGTAATCTATAAAACTGTCAAATCACTATTTGTACACCTAAAGCTAATATATTATTGTATGTCAACTATACTTCAATTAAAAATAAAATAATAAAATACATAAATTTTAAAACACCCTCAAACAAACAAAAAAGAATACAAAATCTAAAATCAAACTTCTTGGGGTCAAATCCCAATTATACCAATTATTTAACAAATCTATACCTCAGGTTCTTTATCTGTAAAATGGGTATAATCATTAATTATAACACCTACACAAAGGTATACTATGAGGATTGAGTTAGCACATTTAATAGCATTTAGAAAAGTGTTGGGCACTTAACAATTCAATAAACATTTATTATTATTTGTTTGCTATAGTACGTAGTCTTGAAAGCAAAGTAAGTCCTGTTTTCATTGCCATCCTAAATAACTTTCTCTAGAGAGGGTTCAATGTCTCATATCAGCTACCACGGGGTCTTTGGTGAAGTACCACAGTGCTTTTTCCTAGATGTCTCCTATTAGCAATTTTCTCTTGATTCCAACAAAGTCCAAGTCATACTTTTGAAATCGACACATCACTAAGCATAGAAAGAAAGGAATATGTTGCATAATAACCCCAAGATTCAAAATAATCATATCAATTATGTCAGAAAACTGAACTATAAATACTCTGACAGAATGTTGCATGAATAAAAATGATGTCTTACGATTGGGATCACAAAAGTCAAATGTGTAAGTACAAGATAAGGAATATCTAGGTCTAAAATTATAGACCTAACAGTCTTTTCTTTCATTCTATTAATGTGATGTAGCACCCTGATTGAGCAAATCATTTCTATCTTATTTCCCATGTAATGATGGAAAAATAAATTTTTCAAAAAGAAAAATTCAAGACATAAGAAAAAATATAAAAAGGTCTGAAGAATTCCTAAAGAAAGGAAATGCACTGAGCCAACTATGAAGAAAAATAGTAGCCAGAAAGAAATCATAAACAATAACAATCTGGAAAAAAAAACATTATTGACGTAAGAGAGATTTGCAAGGAGTTCAGCACTAAGACTGCACAGATTAGAAACTGCTCTGGGATAGTTATCAGGAATGATTAATATCATAACCAACAGAAGCTCCTACACCCCACCAGTCCCTCCACTGTCTTCGCCTTTCGCTGAGCAGAAGAAGAACATATGCCCCTGAGAAAGCAGATGAGGAGTTCCCTGAGCAAGACAACAAAATGTCCCAGTTAGCTACATCAGGGAACTCCTTCACCCCCATCAGCCCTCAGACACTGTGATGCCTCACTGGCAGTCACTCAACTCCTATTCCTGTAAACTGAGCGGCCTGATGCACAAGGCTTTTTCAAAGCAAGAGATGAACTGAGCATCAAAATTGAAACAGTGCTTTAGTGAGCAGTGTGTCAAAACCAAAGTCAACCCAGCTCAAAACACACCAAACCCAAGGAACTAACACCCATGACATGGCAACCTAATTAAAAAGTATAACAAGGAAAGGGTCTCAAAGAATATTGTATATACATGAAAAAAACCACCTGTATATCTCAGAAATTTTAAAAATCTTTCTATATAATGAATAGATGAGCTAAAAGAATAAAATTACTCAATTGAAAAACTCATTAGTTAGTTGATATATTAAAGAAAGACTTTTCTAGTAAACTATCCAAAAAGACTGAGTATGGAATTTATTAGAGCATCAGAAACATGAAGAAAATTTAAAAAATAGAAATGGCTGGAGGAGTATATTTAGGAAGTGTAAGTAATTAGAAGGATGATATAAAATAATTTCTAAAAACAGAAGACAACCCAGAATGATGAATTTAGGATAAGACTCTTATTCAACCATATTGTACACCAAAGACAGAAGTGGAGAAGGACAAAAGACTTACAAACATATGTATTCATATGTGCATATGCATGATAGATGTATAGTAAAGATCCATACATATATATACATACAATGTATATCAGGAGAATATTTGAAAATATCAAAAAGCATCTATTGATGATACTGCCAGTAAAATAAGCAGAATTGAAAAGAATAGAATGAAAAGGGTCTTCAAATTACTTTACATGATTGCTTGAATCTTTTATAGTTAAAATGTCTACATATATTACTTGGCTTAACTGGATATACAATTTAAGAAGATGAATTAATACTACTTTTAATTGACTAATAATATTTTAAATGTCAACATGATAGAAAGTTTAAATTAATAATACTTACAGTTAGTATTATTTTACTTTATACTAAAATAATATAATTTAGTAATTTAAGATGGAGAAGGCAATGGCACCCCACTCCAGTACTCTCGCCTGGAAAATCCCATGGATGGAGGAGCCTGGAAGGCTGCAGTCCATGGGGTCGCTAAGAGTCAGAAAGAACTGAGTGACTTCACTTTCACTTTTCACTTTCATGCATTGAAGAAGGAAATGGCAACCCACTCCAGTGTTCTTGCCTGGAGAATCCCAGGGAAGGTGGAGCCTGGTGGGCTGCCATCTATGGGGTCACACAGAGTCGGACACGACTGAAGTGACTTGGCAGCAGCACCAGCAGTAATTTAACAAGGATAAGAAAACAACATGAAATAGTCAATTAAATGTTTACTTTCAAACACTTAAAGTCCCATAACTAAAAGGACTTTAAAATTAGAGGTCAGAGACATTTGGACTTGCTACATGCTTATAATACCATACAAAAAATTGGGTTTTCAAAAATTCACATTTACAGTTTAGGAATAGGAAATGCAACAACCATAATCTTTCGGAGATGTTAGAGATGGCACCTGCTCATGGTAAAAGGAATGATATAACTGAAAAGAAAGGACCCTACAAGATAAAAGTAAATAAGTAACTCATATCAATTTCTCCAACAAAAATAGCTTAATAACAGGTAGACCTGGTTTACTTAGGAGGAAGTAACAAAAGGTTTGTATATTATTATAGGGATAAAAGACATGAAGGACCATCCAAGCTCTTTGCATATTATTTGAAGTGAAATATTCACCAGCTAGCACTAGATCAACTTTCAGTAAGAGACAGGAACATATTTCCCCTAATAAAATTCAGGAATTAAAAGTAGAAAGGAAAAACCTGTTAGCCTCTGTTAGTTATATAATACCTAGATGTAGGTACTCAAAAATATTTTTTGGAATGAATGGATGAACTAGTTCTAATAAACTTCTAATATACTAAGACAGGGTTGTTATATGCTGATTCATAGGACATAAGGAAAAATGTTTAATTAAAGTATACAGTATTTTGCTTTCAAGATCATCTGCACCACAGACCAGCTATGAGATCCTGAGTACATAATTAATTTCCTTACTTTCTTGCACTGATGATTGTCTTGCTTCCCTTACCCAGTTCAAATTAGATGTTCAGAAGAACTATGTGTTAGCAATTTAGGTAAAAGGGATACTTCCCAATAATATGCAATTCTCTCCTTTTAAATAGTTCAACAAGACAGAAGTTTGTAGATGACTTTCCTCCACCTGTGGTGAGTAATCAAGTTAACAAGTCCTGACTCTCCAAATATCACATCGGTGCCATGTAAAGCCACATGCATTGTGAGATCTTGCCTCCTAACCTAAACGTTTGAGTGCACCTGCACACCAGCATGCGTGTACAACCACTGTGGATCAATTCCAAATCATTCAGGTTAACCTACAGGAGTAAAAAGGAAGAATGAATGAAGAGGGAGAGGAGAATTTACCCAAGAGCAACGGATTCAGTGCGCCCGGGCCACAGAGAAGCTGAGGGAGGCTCAGGGAAGAGCGAGACTACCAATGGAATCCAACAACTGGTTCAAATCTAGGTTTCCGACTATTAATCCTTCATTTACTCTCTAAATGCTAAGGAAGGAAATTCATCACTTATTTTAGCAAAGGATTAGAAAATCACATCTACTGAAAAGAAAACGAATGCAGTTAGATCACTAGATAATTTCTTTAATCCCAATGTAAACATACCAACTATTCCGTCACATACACAAGTCTTTGCATTTCTCATAGGAAATATACCTTTGGTTATAAAACAATCAAATTTGAAAAATAAAGTAAATGAACTTTGTACTCGAGTGGAATTAGAAGAGCACACAAAAGGCTTGTTTTGTATAGAATGAAACTTACTTTGTATGAAAGTATGTCAAAGTTCTAGTTTGTAATTCTAAGGAAGGTGGCAACATATATTCACTGAATTTTGGTAAGTTTTACAGTATAGAAAGACGCTGACTTACAGACGTGAGTAATAAGGTCACGGATAACTCTGCCAGAAATGTGTAAAAAGTCACACGATATTATCCCAAGGACTAAACACTTCACTAAGCACTTTACATATATTTATCTTCACAAGAATTATAGGAAGTAATTGCTATGATTATCTTCATTTCAAAAATGACTCTGAGGGAGAGGGATAGGGTGGGGAGATTTGGGAGAATGACATTGAAACATGTATAATATCATGTATGAAACGAGTTGCCAGTCCAGGTCCGATGCACGATACTGGATGCTTGGGGCTGGTGCACTAGGACGACCCAGAGGGATGGTACAGGGAGGGAGGAGGGAGGAGGGTTCAGGATGGGGAACACAGGTATACCTGTGGCGGATTCATTTCAATGTTTGGCTAAACTAATACAATATTGTAAAGTTTAAAAATAAAATAAAATTAAAAAAAGAAAAGAAAAAAACAAAGCACATAGAAATTTTACCCTAAAAGAATCCAAAAAGCAGCTGTAAAAGAAGATGTAAAGTCTGAATTCCAGCTATAAACTGAGATATTAACTTCTGCATCCTATTTTGCCTCATGCATTATATAAACCTGTATCCCCAGTCACATTCACACTGTAAGTAACCAAGGAGAATGTTTACTGAGGCATGAAGTGTTAAGACTCTAAGAAGAACAGATGATCCAATAGTGACTGTCTCGGAACTAAGTAGACCAAGTATAGCACATATAAATAAGGCTCTTAGTGAGACCACTGTGGGTGCAACAGGATTAGGCTGCGATTAGGATCCAAGCACTGACATGTTGAACAGAAGACCTGGGTGGACATTTTTCAAAAATTATCTGAAATTCACGTAGCTGTAAAAAATTACATTTTCAGCATATTTAAATATTGAAAATTTTAAATCAATGGTTAACTTATGCATTTAAATACAAAAGAAATTAAAATACTATGTATAAATTGATACTTATAAATAAGTTTTAAGACCCAGAAATTTTTTCTTGCTCTTTTCTCTTTAATTTTCATCCTCACAGAATAGTATTTTTATATAATGTTCTTATGCTTAAGAGCCTTTTATTGATCACTCAATTACATTTTTCAAACAATGTTCTAAATATACATTGAAATTTGCTATCCTTACGTTATATGACCATAAGCTTCCAAGTGCTTAAATTTCTTCAAGACTGAATTTTATTCACAATAATTATTAGAAGCCAGTTGAAAAATATATATTTGGATTTTAAGTAATTAATAGTAAAATCAATTTTCATTGCAATGTATCTCTTAATGAGATGGGTAGAGCTGGTTTGTTTAGTTTTTCAGTTGGGTCATATTATCTGTGGCTATTACTGCTAGAATGAGAATTCAGCATCAATTTTATTCCTTTCATTGTTATAAGTGTAATCTCTGAAAACCTTGTTCACATAAATAAGTAGACAGGAACTCAGAGTTTGGTTATAGCAACTCCACTCAATTTTTAAAAATCCTTCTGAATCATATATATAAAATTTCATAGTCATTCATCACTTAAGAAAAAGCCATTGCTAATAATCCAGCAGGTTCTCCTGCAGAGCAAAGAAGAGGAAAACTACCTGATTGTAAAAAGTATTTTTACCAAGTCATCAGAGCCATGCACTCTCTCACCACTAACAACATTTCAAATCCTCCCTTTATATCCATTAATATCCTTGGGTCACATGTACGGAAAGATTCCTTGCGAGGAGAGATGCTCTCCTATTGTGAAAGAGAAAATGGGGGTGGGAGGGAGAGAAGACTAGCTCTTTCATCTCAGGGATATTCTCAAGGAAGATCAATTTTAGGAGAGACTAAAAAATAAAGTTAGAATCTGGAAATTGTTTCCCTTCATACCACCCAAGTCTAGTACCTCTTGGGAAGTCATTGCTTACCCTCAGGATACACATGGTCTAATAGAGAGCCCACTGGTCTAATAACAAAGAAATGTTTAGATAGAAATACATTAATGTCTACATTTATAAGTATGTTATGACTGTGGATTTTGCAGTGTGTGGAGTGAGTTATTTCACCAACCAGCCTCAGTTTCATCTTCTGTAAAAATGGAAATAGCTTTTCTGAGTTCTAATGAGAATTAGACATAATGTGTGCCAAGAGCCTGGCACCCTGCTTGATAAAAACCAGACATTCACTGAACATTAATTTTATCCATTTTCCTACAGCATTTTGTGCCATGGCTCTCACTATCTGGAGTCCTTTTCCCTTGAATCATCTCAGGCTTGACTCCTTATTATCACTCTGTTATAAGCTTAAACATCTTCCTCTGACTTTCCTGAAAATCCAGTCAAAAGTAACCCTCTAACCCCTTGCTAGGAGAAGGCAATGGCACCCCATTCCAGTACTCTTGCCTGGAAAATCCCGTGGGCGGAGGAGCCTGGTAGGCTACAGTCCATGGGGTCGCAGAGAGTCTGACACGACTGAGCAACTTCACTTTCACTTTTCACTTTCATGCATTGGAGAAGGAAATGGCAACCCACTCCAGTGTTCTTGCCTGGAGAATCCCAGGGACGGGGGAGCCTGGTGGGCTGCCGTCTATGGGGTCGTACAGAGTCGGACACGACTGAAGCAACTTAGCAGCAGCAACCCCTTGCTATCACATTTCTATTTTCTTCCTATCATAGCTTTTATTGCTACCTGATATTTTCTTGGATTTTTGTTTATTGTGTCTTGTTTGTTTACTTTTATTGTTTGTTTTCACCGACTGGAACTTAAGCTCTGTGAGAACAGGAAGTTATTGCATCTCTAGATGCTGTCCCTTACACAGTGTCTAGCACAAACTTTGTTTCCTATAAATGATTGTTTACTAAATAAATGAGTTGATCTATTAGTTTGCTAGGACTGCTATAACTAAGCTGTTGTTGCTGTTCAGTTGCTCAGTCGTGTCCAACGCTGTGACCTCATGGGCTGCGGATGCCAGGCTTCCCTGTCCTTCACCATCTCCCGGAGTCTGCTCAAACTCATGTCCATTGAGTCAGTGATACTATTCAACCATCTCCACATCTGTCATCCCCTTCTCCTGCCTTTAGTCTGTCCCAGAATCAGGGTCTTTCCCAATGAGTTAGCACTTTGCATCAGGCGGTCAAAGTATTGGAGCTTCAGCATGAGTCCTCCCCATGAATATTCAGGGTTGATTTCCTTTAGGATTTTCTGGTTTGATCTCCTTGCTGTCCAAGAGACATTTAAGAGTCTTCTCCAGCACCACAGGTCAAAGTCATCAATTCTTTGGTGCTCATAACAAAGTAGCACAGACCATGCAGCTTAGAGAACAGAAATCTATTTTCTCACTGCTTTGGAGACTAGAAGTTCAAGATCAATGTGTTGGCAGGTTTGGTTACTTCTGAAGCCTCCTTGCACCGAAGACGTCACCTTCTCTCTGTGTCCTGATGTGGTTGTCCTGTGGCATGTGTTGCTCCATCCTAATCTTCTCTTCTCATATAGACACGTCATATTGGAGTAGGGCCCACTAATCTGATCTCCTTTACCTCAGTTATCTCTTTAAAGATCCTGTCTCCAAACAGTGTCATATTCAGAGATACTGGACTTCAACATATGGATTTGGGAGGGTACAATTTAGCCTATAATGGTGAGTGACTACTCTGAGTTTCAGATTCTAACCTAAAGCAGCCAGACCGTTAATCCTAATGACTAATTTCAAGAATCTTTACTAAGTAATAATAATTCGATGATGTCTAGAAAAAACCTACTAGGCAAAGTACAGCCTCCAAAGTACAGGCTAAACACAGAGTATATTATGTCTACATAAAGTCCTGTAAGACTTTCCTGGTGGTTCAGTGGTAAAGAATCTGACTTGCCAAGCAGGAGACCTGGGTTCGATCCCTGGATCAGGAAGATCCCCTGGAGAAGAAAATGGTAACCCACTCCAGTGTTCTTGCCTGGGAAATCCCATGGACAGAGAAGCCCGCCAGGCTACACAGTCCATGGGGACAGAAAGAGTCAAACATGACTCAGTGACTCAACAACAACAAAGTCCTGTAAATATGTTAACACCAGCATTACTCATAATAGCCAGAAACAGGACACAGCTGAAATGTCCACCTACCAGGGACTGGATTAACAAACTGCTGTATCCATACATAATGGAATGATATTCAGCAATAAAAAGGAATGATTGATATGCAAAATAACATGGAGGAAACTAGAAAGCAAGATGTTACCTGACAGAAGCCAGACAGACCATACACTAAACAGAAACATACATACAACATTCTAGAAAAAGTGAAACTTCAGCGACATGAAGCAGATTAGTAGGTTGCCAGGGACTTGGGGTAGGGGAGAAAACTAACTTCAAAAGAATTCAAGTGAACTTTATAGACTGATGAGAAAGTTCCAAATCTTGACTGTGCTTGTGGTTGTATGATTATATATATTCGTCACAGCCCATCAACTATAATTCTTAAAAGGAGTAAATTTTGTTTTATGTAAACCATATCTCAATACAACTGATTTCTCAAACACTGCAGCATATCAAGAGTACTTGGAAATCCATGTTTTCATCAGAAAGATCACTACAGAATTTTTGCAAATATCTTTTTCACATATATTTTGGGAAGAAAACAAACATGCACGCACATACATGTTTACAGTAACTAGGCAAACAGAAATGCAGATTTCATTTTTGAAGTCCTAGAGAGAGCGAGAGGGGCAGAGAGCACTGTCAGTGAGGGTGAGCCTGGCATTTTCCCTAACAGCCTATGGGATAATGCCCCATCCATTTCCTCGTTTTAATCCCCAAATCCCAAAACCTTCCCTGAGCAGTCAGTGAACCAATTGGAAGGACCCCTCCAAACCATTATTACTCATTTTTACTGACTGGGAACAGACTTACAGATTTTTATACACTTTTCTATCCCATATCATTTAAAACTTTCCCACTGAAGTTTGGTTCAGTGCTTCCCCCAAACAATAAAAAATACTGATGCAGTAGATAAAGTGGCACTCAATGGAAATTAAAGCAATTTGAAGGGTTTAGAATACTTAAGCTCCAGTTGTTAAAAAAAAAAAAAGAAAAGAAAAGAAGAATTCAGGATGGGAGGGGAAGTATTGCCTAGAAGAATTTATTCCATAGAGGACAGATGGAGAGGATATTTGTGGTTAATTTAAATGTTCTGCAAAAGTTAACACTTACAGCGGCAAAGAAACACCCCCAGGTTCCTGGCAAATGACAGGAACACTTTATCCTGAATCCTCAGCAGGATCTCAGAGCTAGGGGTTTTGAACCCATCAGGAGCTAGAGCTCTCTCTTTGAAATAAGGCAAGCCAGGAAAGGACCCTGAGGAGACTTCTACGCCTCCTCCCCAAACATTCATGCAACCCTAATCCCCCAAAGTTTCATGTTCTGATTAATTAGAGATACCAGGTTTTCATAATCACTGACTGCTCTTTCTTTTGGGGGGCTGGTTTGCTTTAACAATGCCTGACATTTCATCCAGTACACTCTGAGCTTTTTTCCAGCTATAAAAAAATAACAGCCTCTCTCCCTGACAGCAAAGAAGGTTTATTCGCTCCTGTCAAATAGATGAACAGTTATAGCTCTCCTCCGTACTCACTCACAGCACAATAGGTGAACATCAAGAATAATTATATCAAATGGCCATGGAAACGGATTCACAGGATGTGCAGGTGAACGCCCGCTTCAAACTTGACACGCTCTTGTGTCTTGTGTTGCTTCCAGCGGCAAAAAGGGCTTCTCGAAACTTCCTTCAGCTCCTTGTTTGAGTGTGGAAAGCTGCCAGGAAGGGTCCTTTTGAAAAGCTGTGATCTAAGGGACCCTCCCCCACCCCGGGCTTGGAGTACTTGTCCAGGAAGTGGCCTCTTCACTGCTTCAGTGGAGGCGACTTATCCGGACAGGAGCACGGCCATGACGGGAAGGGGCACCCGGAGTCTGGGGCCAGCACGGCGTTGTTGAGATCAGCAGGCAGAAATGCGGATAATGGCACAAGCAGCTACCCAGGGGAGTCTGAGTGAGAAAAAGGATTAATGACCTCTGAGACTTGTTCTTCTTCCACTCTTTTCCTGAAATGCCAAACCGTGGAGCCAGTTATCAATCAAGGGAGTGAAATATATCAGAGGATGGATTCGGTTTGCTACAATGACAGCCAGCTCCACTTTTGAATACGCTTTGAAAACAATTTTTACTGCGCAATGCTGGAGAAAGCCAACAAATAATAAACCTGTCACGGCAATCACCAAGTGCTCGTAAATACAAAAGTCTCTGCCGAGCAGCTGTAAAGGGGAGCCATTCCCAAGCTTAAAAAGTTGTCAGTGCTTAATAATTGCATCTGATATCATTCTCGTTTAGGGCCGAGTCTGGGGCAAGGAGCTTCCAGTCCCCGCTGGTTAGGAGTTCAGAATGGACACCCGGCCATCAGACGCAGGCCCCTCAGTTCTCTGAGCTCTGTTTATTTTCCCAGCTGTGCTACAGTCATTCACCAATAGGTTCATCTCTTCATTGAATTCAGAAGACTATACTCAAGTGTGCATATCATGCATTTTTGGTGACAAAGTCTCAAAGGCAATAGAAATCCATTTAATGAACGTCACAGGCCCCCTGGGCTCTCTGCTCAGTGCTCCTCAGTCCTGTGGGCCTCCGGGTGGCCCATCTGTACTTTCTCATCTCTTCTCCCAAAGGAGCTCTTGTTCCTGAACACTTTGTCCCTGGCTGTCCTGTCCTCTGCTCCTCTTTAAAGGGATCAAACCAGAACTTGATCTAAAAAAGAAAATTCTCATACAAACCCTGACTTGAGAGAAAGGAAGTCTCTATTAGAGAGCAGAGTGCTGAGCAGACATTTTCAACAATACCTTGTCGCTTTAGAGGGATTTGGCCGAGAGACAAACTCTGTGGCCAGATTCTTCAAAGGGGGACCAGAAGCTGCCTGCCGAGCGCCCCAAGGGTTCACTGTGAACAGGAACAAGTTGCTTCCACTGAGCAAAGCGCCGGCTGTCTCTAATCAACGGAGAGTTTCTAGGTGTTGGGAAGGCTCCCATTTCTTGAGAAAAGGCAGGTCACACATCTTTTGATGTTGAAACTAATAAGTTACCACATTTGGAAGTGACAGCTGCAAGCACAGCTCCCTCAGGAAGGCATAGGAGAGGCAGTTTGTTAAATGAGCTTTCTTCTTCTGTGTAAAACTTCCCATAGCTGGGCCGTATAATGCTGCAGAGATGCACACAGCCGCTTGCTGGTTTCTCTTTCCTGTGATGCTAATGCAGATCATCTCCCGTTTTCCTGGGGAGCATCCATCTCCCTTATTGAGCCTTTGTTTGTGGTTATTTTTTAGAAGACCCACCTCTCCTGCCTCCCTCTTAACAGAGCAGACAATTTATGTGGAAAAGTGGAGTGGAGACTGGTTAGTGTAGTCAAGCAGCCATGTCCAAAATGGCTTTCTGGGGTACATTCCAGTTCAGTTCAGTCACTCAGTCATGTCTGACTCTTTGCGACCCCATGAATCGCAGCACGCCAGGCCTCCCTGTCCATCACCAACTCCCGGAGTTCATGCAGACTCATGTCCATCGAGTCAGTGATGCCATCCAGCCATCTCATCCTCTGTCGTCCCCTTCTCCTCTTGCCCCCAATCCCTCCCAGCATCACAGTCTTTTCCAATGAGTCAACTCTTCGCATGAGGTGGCCAAAGTACTGGAGTTTCAGCTTTAGCATCATTCCTTCCAAAGAAATCCCAGAGCTGATCTCTTTCAGAATGGACTGGTTGGATCTCCTTGCAGTCCAAGGGACTCTCAAGAGTCTTCTCCAACACCACATTTCAAAACCATCAATTCTTCAGCGCTCAGCTTTCTTCACAGTCCAACTCTCACATCCATATATGACCACAGGAAAAACCATAGCCTTGACTAGAATGGACCTTTGTTGGCAAAGTAATGTCTCTGCTTTTCAATATGCTATCTAGGTTGGTCATAACTTTTCTTCCAAGGAGTAAGCGTCTTTTAATTTCATGGCTGCAGTCACCATCTGCAGTGATTTTGGAGCCCCAAAAAATAAAGTCTGACACTGTTTCTACTGTTTCCCCATCTATTTCCCATGAAGTGATGGGACCAGATGCCATGATCTTCGTTTTCTGAATGTTGAGTTTTAAGCCAATTTTTTTCACTCTCCTCTTTCACCTTCATCAAGAGGCTTTTTAGTTCCTCTTCACTTTCTGCCATAGGGTGGTGTCATCTGCATATCTGAGGTTATTGATATTTCTCCCAGCAATCTTGATTCCAGCTGGTGCTTCTTCCAGCCTTTCAAGGCAGCAGGTGCAGGTTCAATCCCTGGTTGGGCAGCAAAGATCCCACATGCCTCATGGCCAAAAAGTCAAAACATCACACAGAAGCAATATTGTAACAAATTCAATCAAGACTTTTTAAATGGACTCTATAAAAAAAAAAATCCTAAAAAAAGAAAATGTGTAAAATAGATGTATATGGTGTACCAAAACCAATTTTCCCCATCACTACATCAAAATAATCAACAAATATTTCTAAGTTGATTTTGTCAATTGCTGAAGCCAAAAATTATTTGGAGTCATACTTGAACTTTCTTTAATCAGTCTAAACCTCAGCCAACTCCACATACAGAATATATCTTGCATTTGACCAGTTTTCACAATTCTACCAGTTCTACTCGGCCATCTTTTGACTATAGCATTTTTAGTAGTCTTCCTGCTTCTGTCTTCCCTTCTTTAGTTCGTTCTCCACAAAGTAGAGATGTTGGTAAAACACAGCCACATTGTGGATATTGTCTGCTCAAGCACTACAAAGCATTACCCTGTTTATTCCAGAGATTGATAATTTTTTTTTTTTCCTGAAAAGGGCTAGGTAATAAATAACTTAGATTTTTGGGGGGACCATATGATTGATCTCATGACTACTCAATTTGCTAATATAGCATGAAAGCATCCAGAGATAATGCATAAATGAATGGGTGTGGCTGTGTTATAATAAAACTTTGGCCTTGGTTATTGATCCTGGGTATAGAAGAAGACCATAGATGATCTGGCTTCAGGATCTCTGTGCTAATAATCTTCTTAATGACTCGACTTTGTTCACAATGTTCTCCTGTTTCAGAAATGTGCCAAATACAACTCCATCTCAAGTCCTTTGCACTTGCTATATTTTCTTAAAATGTAACTTGGATACATATTGCTGCATAATAAATGATACTAAGACTTAGTAGCTTAAAACAACAGAGACATGTATATCTTTCATGATTCTGTGTGTAGGCTGTGCTCAAGCTGGGCATTTCTTCTATACATGACATCTGCTAGAGGTATCATCACATAGACGCTCAACTGAGTGGCTCCATCTAAGAAGGTTTATTCTCCTGCAAGCAGCTGATACGTGGGCTTTCCACTCGAGCTAATTCTCCTCCACAAAGCCTCTTCATGGGACCAGAGTTTCTTACAATACGGTGGCTTGGTTACAAAAGGGGAATGTTCCAGGAATATGAAAGTAGAAGCTCCAGATCTCCTAAATTCCATCTATGGACCTTACACAGCATCACTTTTTATTTTTTATAGCTCAGTGGTCAAAGCAGGTCATAGGACAAATCCAAACTCAAGAGGGAAAAAAACAGACTTCATCTTTCAGTTGGTGCTGCCAAGTCGCTTCAGTCGTGTCCGACCCTGTACGACCCCATAGACGGCAGCCCACCAGGTTGCCCTGTCCCTGGGATTCTCCAGGCAAGAACACTGGAGTGGGTTGCCATTTCCTTCTCCAATGCATGAAAGTGAAAAGTGAAAGTGAAGTCGCTCAGTCGTGTCTGACTCTAGCGACCCCATGGACTGCAGCCTACCAGGCTTCTCCATCCATGGGATTTTCCAGGCAAGAGTACTGGAGTGGGGTGCCATTGCCTTCTCCATCAGTTGGTGCAGTACGACAGAATTATCAGCCTTCCTCATTCTATTAACAATGTCCTCCTTTGCTTGTACTTTTTTTCAGGTCTTTATCCAAATGTCACCTCTTCAGAGAGGCCAGTTCTGGCCCTATACCCAAAACACATTCTATTTTCTTAACATTATTTTAATTTTTCTTATTCAAACTGTTCATTGTATATCTTATGTTGATTTGCTTGTTTTCTCTTTCCCTTAGAGAGATGTGTGTTGTTTGTTCACTGTTCTGTTTCCTAAAATGATTCCTGACACAGATGAAGGCATTCAGCATTTTGTGAAATGAATGAGCGCCAACTCTGTACTATGCACTGTGTCAGCCACTGAGGATAAAACAATTTGACATAATTCATACAGATAATGTTTCTGCTCTTAAAAAACTCATAGCCTGAAACTGAGCGCCTGTTAATCTGGAATTGATGAGATCTCTCTTCAACTCCAATAATGTGACAAAGAATCACAAAATTGTGTAATTTATTAGCAAAGTTTTCAGTGCTCCAAAATGAAAAGAGAATACTAAATATTTAACCAAGTGAGAATATGTTGGTCTCCTCTCCTCCATCAGAGGTCGGAACTTCCAGGAACCTGTGAGGAGAGGACTTCTGAAACCATTTCCAAGTTCAACAGGGAAAAGTGTCAAGATTGATTACTGTTTTCTGCCAAGGGTGCTGAAGGGGATATATACCAGTTGGTTTTTATTTATGTTTAAATACTGTAATTAAGTATTAAGAAAGATACTGATGATAAACGGCTTCCAAATATCTTTAAAATACAAGGTATGATCTATTTTTTATTTCTTTGCATGTTTCTCGATTTGCTCTGATATCTGTACTCTGAAGGATGTCAGGGAGAAAGTAGCAACACTGAGGAAACATATTAGACCATACTAGTTTTGATTATTAGCATTAATATTTGAGATAACTCTATTTACTAAGTAGGGAAGCTCATACAGAGTGATATGAAACAATAGCAATCACTAGCAAAATTCACTAAAACCAAAATATCCTATCATTCACTTCTCAATTCAGGAATTTCTTGACATTCAGAGTAACAGACACTTGTTCATTTTGTATATGCATTTTGGAAAGTTAGAATAAGATGCAATATAGGTGTATAATAAACAAGGGATGTTTGCCTTCAGGATTCAATTGTGTTTCAGTGTCTCCCTTAGGCCTTAAGTCACTGTTGCTGAGAGAGAAATTACCCAAACAATTATTATAACTCTGGCAATGTTGCTGCGATCTTTTAAATGGGTCAGAAGTTATGTTGGAGGGCCTAGCCTATGTCTTTCAAGAAAAGAAAAAGATTATGGGATTGCAAGTATGGTAATCTACATGAGAAAACTAGGCCAGAACTGCTAAGGGACTTTCCCAAGGTCAGAGCACTGCTGTGCAGTAAAACCAGAATTTGTCCCTTTCTCCTAAATTTCAGACAAATCTTCTCTACCTCTTCTTTGAAAATCCCCGCCAACTTCCTCAGGAGTCTTAAATTTCATGAACCAGGAGATAAACTATCTCTTGTTCTCACCTGTTTCTATATGGCCCAGAGCTAAGAAATTGGCTTTACATTTTCAAAAGATTAGAAAAAATTTAATATTCATGATGTGTGAAAATTATATAAAATTCAAATGTCAGCATCCATAAATAAAGTTTGACTGGAAAATATCCATATTCATTTATTTTTGTATTGTCTGTGTTGCTTCAGGTCTATAATGTCACAGTTAATAGTTGGGGCAGAGACCATATAACCTGTAACCCTAAAACATTTACCATCTGGCACTTAACAGAAAAAGTCTGTCATCTCCTAGCATAGATTATGCTTTTTCTTTCTTTTATATTCAACTGATCCTTGTAGCAAGCTATTTACCTACTGTTATTGAACATATACAGGTTATTTCCATGTTTTAAAAAAGCAAATAAAATGAGACCTATTCTACCATTTATTCCAACCAACAGCCTTACTCTCTCTTCATGGCCAAATTTGTCTGGAGGGTTTTCAATATTAGTCTCTCACTCATATATCAACTCACACCAAACTGTTTCTAGGGACTATCACATTAACAAATACACTTTCAATAATGTCATCACAGATTACAAATACAGCAGTTCTCATCTGACTTGTCTTTTTGGAAAGATTCTGTACTACCGACCATTCTTTCATTTAGAAGCAAGTTCCTTTCTTTGCTTCTTTGTGCAAAAATGTCTGCTTTTCCTCCAAATTATCTAGATACTCTTTTATCTGTCTGTCGTTTGAACCCATTCTCCTCTGACCAGAATGTATCCAATACCAGTGTAATTACTCAGGATCTTGAGTCTTCTTTTTTCCCCCATCTCTGCACTCCCTACATGATTCTTATGCACTCATAACTCACAACTTTATATCTTCAGTTCAGACATAATTTTTTTGCCCCAGACTCATAAATCCACCTCTTAGGTGTCTGAAATGAGCCTTGACACAGTCACAGTTAAATCATAATCCTTCTGCATGCACTCATTCCTCTTTCATGTTGTACTAGTTGCTTAAGTTGTGTCTGACTCTGTGCGATCCCATGGACTGTAGCCTACTAGGCTCCTCTGTCCATGGGATTTTCCCAGGCAAGAATACTGGAGTGGGTTGCCACTTCCTTCTCCAGGGGAGCTTCATGACCCCAGGACCAAACCCAGGTCTCCTGCTTTGCAGGCAGATTCTTTCCCATTTGAGCCGCCCTCTAATTTCAGACCTTGGCACCGTCACTCACACAGCTCCTTAGCCCTAGAAACCTTAGTATCAATACTTGACACCACCTCTCCCTGACTTCTCATGTCCGGTCTGTCCAATCCTAAACCCTTCTGGAATCCATCTACTTCTCCCCATTTCTCTGCTACCGCTAAGTCACTTCAGTCGTCTCCGACTCTGTGCGACGCCATAGACGGCAGCCCACCAGGCTTCCCTGTCCCTGGGATTCTCCAGGCAAGAACACTGGAGTGGGTTGCCATTTCCTTCTCCAATGCATGAAAGTGAAAAGTGAAAGTGAAGTCATTCAGTCGTGTCCGACCGTCAGCTACCGCATGGACTGCAGCCTTCCAGGCTCCTCCATCCATGGGATTTTCCAGGCAAGAGTACTGGAGTGGGGTGCCATGGCCTTCTCCACCCCATTTCTCACTAGTCCCTAAATACAAACCAGCAGAACCTGTCCCCTAACCTGCCTCAGGGCCCCCTCACTGCTCTCAGGCCCCACTCAGGCGCCTTCAGCCTACTGTCTACATTGCAGCCAAAGTGACCTTTGATTTGGCACCAGGACAAAAGTTTCCAGGATGGAAAGAAAAAGATGGGATATTGACAAGATAAAAAGTTGGCCTCTGCAATGAACTATGAGGAAAATAAATTTTCAATCTAGCAAACTATAAATAATCAAAATATTACTACTGTTTGATGAGAGGGAAAAAAAAAACACATTTTAGATATTCTAAACTTGTATATTTTAGTCTTCCAAACATTTTGATAGAAAAAAATTTATTAAATGGTTTAAGAACATAGGAAAAAAAAATTCCAAGCGAGAAGGATACACAGACACCCCAAACAACAGAACTGACTTAGATGCACAGCACCATCCAGGATGTCCACGCATGAACAAACTCAGGATGCCTGTTAAGGGACCTTCAAAGAGACAGTGGGGTTTTTTAAAAATCAATTCTGTGCTCAATAAACAGGAAGAAGTTAGTGACAGTGTGAAGGTACATTATTGTTTTGCAAAACAAGAAGCAAAAAATGTGATGGGAAAACTCCAGGAGAAGTCACAGTAAAACACTACTAAAAAGAGATGGTCTTCAAGAAAGAAAATAAAATGCCATAGATCTTTAGAAATTAGCTAAGTGTAAAAAATGGCAAATGTTAAGAGGTAGCGGATAGTGGAAAGACATTGAGGGCTGCTAAATTCTAAATTTACAAAGTGGGTATACTGCTTAAAGCTGCTGGATGAATAGAAACTTAAATATATTTAGTTTAATTTTAAATATATTAATATTATAAAGATATCAAATGGAGAGAATTGACTAATCTTCTATCAAATAATAGCAGGAGAAGGAAGAGATGAGAAAGTGAGTGGGGGTTCGAGTAAGTGAGCTAAGCTTGTCATCTGTCGTAATAGAGATCTATTACAGATAGCTTTTAGTTGATACAACAACAAATTAAGGTAGAAAATCATTTGAGATATAAATGTGACCACCAGGAGAAAACAACATAGATGAGCTCTGTGGAGTGGAATAGGAGCTAGGTGGAGAATACTCTGCCTTTTGTATTCTGAACTCCTTGAATTATTTATTTACCAAGTGAGTATATTGCTTGTGTAATAAAAGGAAGATAATTTTGAAAAGTAAACTGAAGTTTGAAACCACTCAAATATTAAAATTGAGAAGGGCAAAACTAAAAGTATTGAGAAATACCAACAGAACCCTCACAAAAATAGAGCAACTAAAAACAAGTTAGAGAGAAATTTATATTCTTAGATGTAAAACACCTTGACCTTACTGCCAAACAAATATGAACATTACTGTATCTCTCATAAAATAAATAACAAGAGAAACCTATTAAACTCAAAATATCACACATATACTGGAGTTGGAAATATACAGAATTACCAAGGTATCTGCTGTTTCATATCAAGCAATGACAAAACAATAGAACAGTCAAATTGTCTGCAGCAGACTTCTAACTGTAATAGTATGAGGTGAGAAAACTTAAGGATGTATATTATTTACTTATGTCATCTCCATATATTACAGAGTTCAATGTGAAAGTGCTCCCTCTGTCAGTAAAACACTGCCTCACAGCACAATGTGCAATGCGTATATGTAATATTTATCAGCAAGGTATTCCGCAGATTCCAGCAGAAAGAATCATTCTTCCTACAAGTGTTAAATCACCATTTTTTTCAATCTTATGTTCTCATGATTATCTTATACCTTTTACGCTGAGAAGACCTAAATGCACAATAATTGCATTTTATTATTAGAATAGGTTTTTAAAATCCCAAGTGTCCATTATGGAATTTGAGGGATATTTAATGCAAAACTGAACATACCCTCCATTATCATTTTCTTTTTGCAATTAGCTTATTTCAATATGCCCAGTAGTGATGAATCCATTTTCATATAAACACAACCACAGAATCCAAGATTCAAAAGGCCACCCAAGGAACAGTCTAAATCACACCAGGTACACAAATTGGTTCACTCTTATCCTTGACAGACTGCATGCACAGTTCCAATGATTGGGAAATCACTTCAAAACACAGCCAGATTTGCTACTATCAAAAAAAAGCCGAAAGTAACAAGTATTAGTGAGCATGTGGAGAAACTGAAGCATTTGTGCACTCTTCATGGAAATGTAAAACGGTACAGCCCCTGTGATAGTTCCTCAGAAAATTAAAAATAGAATTAACATATTACCTGGGTATATACCCCAAAAGAATTTAAAGTAAAGTCTTAAAGGGACATTTGTACAATCACCTTCACAGCAACATTATTCACAACAGCTAAAATGTGAAAACAATCCAAAAGTACATTGACAGATGAATGAATAAGCAAAATGTGGTATATACATAAAATGGAATATTATTCAGCCTTTAAAAAGAAGGAAATTCTGACATATGCTACAACATGGATGAATCTTGAGAACATTATACTAAATGAAACAAACCAATCCCAAAAAGACAAACAGTATGATTATATTTATATAAGAAATTTATGGGAGTCAAAATTACAGAGGCAGAAAGAATTTTGGTTGCCAGAGGCTGGGGGAGGAAGGAATGAATGGGGAGATATTTAATGGATTTAATGGGTATAGTTTCAATTTCACAAAATGAAAAGAGCTAAGTCTTCATAGCTCTTTCACAGATGATGGTGATGGCTGCATATTATGAATGTATTTAATACCACTGAACTGTGCATCTAAAAATGGTTGAAATGGTAAATTTTATGCTGTATTTTATCGCAATAAAATTATAAAACCAGCCTGATTTATTCTTGACAAGCACAAGTTATTAAAACATTCTATCTTATATTGAGTTGAAAACTTGCTCCACTTTTATCCCATCAGTGGTGATGAGATCTGAACTTTAAAGAAACTGGGAGTATTTTTTCTTGCACATCACAGTTCAAACATTCAAATTTAGCCACACCATATTGAAGGCTCTGTTCAAAGTAGTTAAAAAGCCAATTTTATAATTTTGGTTCAGGACACAATTTTGATATCAGATGGACTAGAGTTCAAGTTCTATTACTACTACTACTAAGTCGCTTCAGTCATGTCCAACTCTGTGCAACCCCACAGACGGCAGCCCACCAGGCTTCCCTGTCCCTGCGATTCTCCAGGTAAGAACACTGGAGTGGGTTGCCATTTCCTTCTCCAGTGCATGAAAGTGAAAAGTGAAAGCAAAGTTGCTCAGTCGTGTCTGACTCTAGCGACCCCATGGACTGCAGCCTACCAGGCTCCTCCATCCATGGGATTTTCTAGGCAAAAGTACTGGAGTGGGGTGCCATTGCCAAGTTCTATTAATATATCTACTAATTACTAAGTATGAGGTTAGGGCAAGTGTTTAACCCTCTTAAGCACATAATGTATACAAATAATAGAAGTAAATGGCCTGTAAGTTAGTTGTAAGATAATGCACATATAAGGCACTGATAAATAACTGATTTGAGTCATTTATTATTTTTGTAAGATTAGTATTTCACAGGGTGGTATGAGGATCAACTGATACAACCACAGAAAAACATTCTGCCCATTCTAAAGCACTATACAATAGTAGCTGCTACTTCTAACAACGTTTGGTCCTTCAGTTATAATGGTCAACGTAAGATAAGATTAACTTTATTTCACTCTTGAAATAAGCATAGCAAGCTACTAGATATGCTGCTTTTTAAAGATGTGTTTTAGTGACTTGTAACCAGGCATCAGTTCTAAAAGAAACTTTGAAAAACATTTTATTCTTAACATCTATTAATTCTATATATAAACCATGATGAAGCTGAACCAGACAGAATTGAACATTCAAGATAAATTTTTCATGGAGCAACAAACAATTCTTGACTATTCAATAACACAACTGTAGAACAAAGAGTACCATTATTTTGAGGAATGAATGTTATTATTTTGAATGCCGACTCATGAACTTTATGATTTTCAACATCAAGCTTGCCATTTCGTGTCTTGTCTTGAAGCTGAATAGGCGAGCCGCAGTCCATCGACACTGGAATAATCCAGAGGCCAGTAAACTGCATCATTATGCAACTTTCATCATAACTAAGAGTCAACTTAAAGAAAGAGCAGGCAAGCAGAAATTCACCACGACACATTTTATCAAAACATAGCTCAGTTTTTTTAAAAATTAGTATTAAAGAACTAATGTGCTAAAAGAAATATAGGATTCCATGAATCACCTGGGAAATTCACAGGAACTACAAGTGCTTATTCGGAAGAAGGAAAGAAATGAATAAATGAAAGGGAAATACAGTCCTTTATGGAATAAATCTACATACAATATGAAATCCTTTGTACTTTCTAATCATAAAAATGTAAACCAGTCTTAAATAAGAATTATATTTTGTAGTTTTACATTTAAGAATTTATTAATACTCTGTGAGAGTATTCACTTTTTGAGGCTTAAATATTTGTTTCCAAATCTGCAATAAAGCATACAAAAAAGGAAAACTATCAAACATAAACACATACAATCAACTCTCTTCTTATGGAGTTTATACTACAAAAGCTTCTGACTAATGAAATGATACCAGAAGTGTTCAGTGACTAACAATATCAACTGGTATCATTTAATATGTATTGATATAGACAATGTATTGATATAGGCCAATGTTTGGATGTGTATTGACATAGGTCAATGTTTGGGTCACTGGCAATCAATAATGTCATTTTTTGAAAGTTCAGAAAATCTCTGCATGCATGCTCAGTCATGTCTGACTCTGCAACCCCATGGGGTGTAGCCCGCCAAGCTCCTCTGCCCACAGAATTTTCCAGGCAAGAATACTGGAGTGGATTGCCATTTCCTACTCCAGGAGATCGTCCTGACCCAGGGATGGAACCCTCATCTCTTGCGTCTCCTGCATTGGCAGGCAGATTCTTTACCACTGCATCACTTGGGAAGCCTAACAGCATACGAACTTCAGAACAATTTGGAGAATATTAGAAAACAAAATCATAATTTAGACATTATTATTTATGTTAGTCATAATTTTACAATATCTTTTTTTAAATTGAGTTGTCTAGTGGACTTTCCTGGTGGCTCAGCTGGTTCAAGAGTCCGCCTGCAATGCAGGAGACCCAGGTTCAATCCCTGGGTCGGGAAGATCCCTTGGAAGAGGAAATGGCAACCCACCTCAGTACGCTTGCCTGGGAAATCCCGTGGACAGAGGAGCCTGGCGGGCTACAGTCCATGGAGTCACAAAGAGTCAGATGTGAGTGAGCAAGTTTCACTTATAGAGTAAGTGATTAAAGACAATGGGCCTATGGAATAGATCCACCTACAGGTGGCTTCATTATATGAGATATTTTACTTTGGAAGACTTTTGCTACAGTATATTTGAATAAAGTAAGCCATATATGGTAAACTAGAACTTCATCCTAAATTAAAGATGTGTTATGTGCCTAATTTATGAGCTATGTTTATTATTATATATATTTGTTTCTTTTAGGCAGGCAGAAAAGAAAATAACTGGAAAATGATACTTGAAAGCACGCACACTTTAAGAGAAAAATTTTAATAATAAAAATTAGATACCATTTATTGAGCACTTACTGTGTTACATATTATACTGACTCAATGGACATGAGTTTGAGCAAATCCGGGAGCTGGTGATGGACAGGAAGCCCTGGCGTGCTATAGTCCATGGGGTTGCCAAGAGTTGGAGATGACTGAGTGACTGAACTCAACTGATTTATCTCATTTAATATCCCCCCAAAACTATCTAAAAGAGTTACTTTTATTGACTCCTTGTTACAGATGACAGAAAAGGATATTGAAAAAGTAAAGTGATTTTTTTCAAATTCAAAGAGTGGTAAATAGCTGACTTAGGATTCAAATCCAGACCTATCCTGAAGCAAAATGCAGATCCACAACTGTTATTATGCATACCAGTGATTTTCAAAAGCGAGTTGCCAAAAGCAAAGGCAGCAAAAGCAAAAATAAATAAATGGAACTACAAAAACCTAAAAACTGCACAGAAATGGAAACCATCAATGGGCTGGAAAGGTCATGTATGGAACAAGAGGAAAGACTGCAAATCACCCATCTGATAGGGGTTAATATCCAAAATACACAGAGAGCTCATACAACCCAGTATCAAAACCCCACAAAATCAAACTGATACAGCACTCAAGCTGACATTTTTCCAAAAAAGATGTACAGATGGCCAACAGGTACATGAAAAATTCCTCAACATCACTAATCGTCAGGAAACACAATTGAAAACAACACAGAGATATCACCTCGTACCTGTTTAGGATCTATTGCCAGAAACAAGAGAGACAGTCAACACTGGTGTTGATGTAGAGAAAAGGGAGCCCTTGCACACTGTTGGGAAAACCGTAAACGGGTGTATACACTATGGAAAAATTATGGAGATCCCTCGAGACAGGAATCACAGAACTACCAAATTATCCAACAATTCCACACCTGCGTATCTATCCAAAGGTAAGGAAATCACTATCCTGAAGAGACAGCTGTTCTTCCAAGTTTAAAGGAACATTATCAACAATAATGGAGGAAACAAGTTAACCTCCATCAATAGATGAATGATTAAAGACAAATTCTATATAATGGAATATTATTTACCTTTGAATAAGAAGAAAAACCTGTTATTTCTGACAACACAGAGGAACCTGGAAGGCACTATGCCAAGTGAAATAAGACAGACAAAAATACTACACGGTATTGCTTATATGTGGAATTTTAAAACAAAACAGAACATCAAACTCAGAATGGAGAAAAGTCATTGATAGGTGCTGTAGGGCAGGGGAAATAGAGGTTCATTAACAGGTACAAACTTTCAGTTTGAAGATGATGAACCAGGTCTAAGTTCTAGTGAATAACACGATGACTATAGTTGGTAACACTGTGTTGTATAACTGAAATTTCCTATGAGGATAAATCTTAAAGAATCCCACCAAAAAGGAAATAAACATGTGAGGTGATGGGTTCATTAATTAACTCTTTGAGGGGACTCCTCTCACAGTATATCTGTATATCAACATATCATATTGTTTGTACTCTTTAAATATCTTACAACTTGGTCAATTATACCTTGATAAAGTTGGGGGGGGGAATGAGCTGTAAATCAACTTATTTACTAATGACCAATATTTATTTAAAAACATGAAATAGAGTAGAATCAAAGAGAAAACTATCAGAATGCATTGCAGAAGATAAATAGTTTTGAAAAACTTATTTCAGAAGATAGTTGATAACATTTGATAGAGATAAGAGGTAGGATGGTA
The DNA here is from genome assembly GCF_002263795.3 of Bos taurus. Lineage (NCBI taxonomy): Eukaryota > Metazoa > Chordata > Mammalia > Artiodactyla > Bovidae > Bos > Bos taurus. The sequence goes on from NC_037354.1 coordinate 18,684,263, forward strand.
GGTAGGTAGGTAAGTAGATAGAGATAAGAAGTAGGTAGGTAGGTAGGTGGCCTTCCAAGGTGGCCACGGAGAGTCTGACATGACTCAGCAACTGAGCACACACATGCAGGTAAGCAGGTAGATAGGTAGGTAGATGGATTCACACCGCAGACTGGAGGTCGTGTAAAGGCATCGCCTACTTTAGAAACACTGTCAAAAATTAGGTGATAGAACAATAAAAGGTGATTGTGTACCAGCAACAGGCATTAATCCACTGTAGTCTTTCAAACATTAAATGAAATAATGGATAGTAACTGCAAAATAGTGAGTGTTCAATAGGCTCACGATTAGTCTTGTCAGTAAAAACATAAGCATTTTTAGTATCTTTGCCTTCATCATCCATAAAAGAGCAAGGGCTGCCTGCATCTTAGAATTTTACAAGCCTTAAGGCTCTTTCAGTGTTATCTAATTTAATAGTTTCTAAGACTTAAACTCCACTGCACATAACAGATAAATGCAGACTGGATGAAGTGAGGCAAGGTTCTGGCCTCTGAGCTCAGCTTGCCATTTTTGATCATCCAGGAATCAGTCTCAGATTCACTTAGCAAGTTCTTCCCTGACTACCCAGGCTACACCCATACTTATCACTGTTTATGTCACTGCTTGATAATTTCTCTTTTTAACAAAAATTTTAACTGTTTCCCCACTACCACTGGTAACAAATGTTGGGTCTTTCTTTGAAAGCAGAACCTAATTTCTTGTTCACCAGGTAGAACTGTGCCTGAAACCTAATAAATTAACCATAAATATGTGTTGAATACATACAGCCTGTCAATGCAGGAGATGTGGTTTCAGTCCCGAAGTTGGGAAGATCCCCGGAGTAGGAAATGGCAATCTGCTCCAGTATTCTTGCCTGGAGCATTCCATGGACAGAGGAGTCTGGTGGGCTATGGTCCACAGAGTAGCAGTCAAGAGTCAGAAATGACTTAGTGACTGAGCACACGCAAGAAGTCAGTGAAATTGACTTCAGTGCCCACCCAATCTTTTTTCAGACCCTTGAGTCCTTGTTCTGAGTCATTCTAATCCCCACTAAGAGATCATCGATATTATTTAAATAATCAATAGTATTTATTTAAAGGTGTCTGCTCTTATGTGTATTAGAGTTTTAGGAGGAGGTTACCTCTGAAAGGTCCTGTAGCCAGAATTCAGGAAGGGCTGGCTGGGGACAGTCAGGCAGAATCACAATTACCTACAGAGTATCACTCATTGCTGCTGCTGCTAAGTCGCTTCAGTCGTGTCTGACTCTGTGCGACCCCATAGATGGCATCACTCATTAACAAGTACTAAATTTCTGACTTTCCCTCTCCTTCTTTCCCAGTATTCTCTCAGTTGTACTGACAGTGAATCTGTGTTGTGTGTCAGAACTAGAAGTGGGAACACAGAAAGGGGATTTTAAGAAAAAGCTCTCATGAAAATATAACTCTTTGTATTACATGAAGACGTATAAAGTTGTATATAAACAAATATTGCTTGATCTGTACATAAATCCCTTAAGCAAAGGCATGTTTTCTTATATTTACAAGAAATGTCTATTAACCAAGCAGTTGAAGAATCCCAATGCAGGTTGCAGAATTTATTCAGATTCAGAAATTATGCTTCTTCACATTTCCCAGCAAAAACAACTTTAGGTTTTTTAAAAAGGACCCTTTTATAATTTTCTAAGAAAATGGTGAGCCAGAATTTAGTCCTGTACTCTTGGGAAGGATATTTGGGTTAAGGGAACATTCAATTTCTTCATTTAGAGAAAGTCTTCGGTCCCCTCTTACTGTGATAATCCAGTTTTAAAAGATGGCCTAACCCTTGAACGGAATATGCAAAGGTAGAGTTCATGGGGAAGATGAGAGTCTTACAGGGGGCAGAATAAAGATGACAAAAGGTCATTCAGAAAAGTGACCCTTTAACACCTAGGAGTCAGGCTTTGGGTGATCAGAGTGACACCTGTGAAGCAGCTTCTGCTCCTCAGGGCAGAGCCATAAAATCCTGCTCTAAAGAGAAGTGTCTTGACTCTAGCTTATGAATCAGCCACCCCAGCATTTCACATGCTGTACTCTGCATATAGGTTAAATACGCAGGGTGACAATATACAGCACTGTCATATTCCTTTCCCAATGTTGAACCCATCAGTTGTTCCATGCCCAGTTCTAACTGGAATCAAGATTGCCAGGAAATATCAACAACCTCAGATATGCAGATTATACCACTTTAATGTCAGAAAGTGAAGAGGAACTGAAGAGCCTCTTGATAAGGGTGAGAGAGGAGAGTGAAAAAGCTGGCTTGAAACTCAACATTCAAAAAACTAAGATCACAGCATCTGGTCCCATCACTTCATGGAAAATAGAAGGGAGGAAGGGAAGCAGTGGCAGATTTTCTTTTCTTTGGCTCCAAGATCACTGGGGATGGTGACTGCAGCCACAAAATAAAAAGATGCTTGCTCCTTGGAAGGGCTTCCTGATAGCTCAGATGGTAAAGAATCCGCCTGCAATGCAGGAGACCCCAGTTCAATCCCTGGGTCAGGAAGATCCCCTGGAGAAAGGATAGGCTACCCACTCCAGTATTCTGGCCTTGAGAATTCCATGGACTGTATAGTCCATGGGGTCACAAAGAGTCGGACACAACTGAGCAACTTTTTCGCTTTGCTCCTTGGAAGGAAAGCTATGACAAACCTAGACAGCATATTAAAAGGGAGAGAGATCACTTTGACTGACAAAATCAAAGCTATGGTTTTCCCAGTAGTCATGTATGGATGTGAGAGTTGGACCATAAAGAAAGCTGAGCACTGAAGAATTGATGCTTTCAAACTGTGGTGCTGAAGAAGACTTTTCAAAGTCCTGAGGACTGCAAGGATATCAAACCAGTCAATCCCAAAGGAAATCAACCCTGAATATTCACTTGAAGGACTGATGCTGAAGCTCTAATACTTTGGCCACCTGATGTAAAGAGCCAACTAACTGGAAAAGACCCTGTGATGCTGGGAAAGATCAAAGGCAAAAGTCGAAGAGGGCAGCAGAGGATGAGGTGCATAGATAGCATCACCAACTCGATGGGCATGAATTTGAGTAAACTCTGAGAGACAGTAGCGGAGAAGGCAATGGCACCCCACTCCAGTACTCTTGCCTAGAAAATCCCATGGACGGAGGAGCCTGGTAGGCTGCAGTCCATGGAGTCGCAAAGAGTCAGACACGACTGAGCGACTTCACTTTTACTTTTCACTCTCATGCATTGGAGAAGGAAATGGCAACCCACTCCAGTGTTCTTGCCTGGAGAATCCCAGGGACGGAGGAGCTTGATGGGCTGCCGTGTATGGGGTCGCACAGAGTTGGACACGACTGAAGTGACTTAGCAGTGAGAGATAGTAGAAGACAGAGGACCCTGGATTCAGCAGTTCATGGATCAGAGTCAGAACAACTTCACAACTGAACAACAGTAAAGAGAAGTGTCACAAACATTTTACACAGACAAGTAGACCGTATTTTTTTTTTTTTTTTTTTGGTTTCTTTCTTTCCTACCTCTTTTTTCTCTTATCATCTTAATTTTTGTACTAGACTTATCCTCCTTTACTTTCATTCTGAATTTAAATAGTCACTTAAACATCTGTAATGAAGGGTCCCCCAACCCTGGAGCCTGTGCCATTTCATTCCTAGCTGAAATATAAGCTGTTATTTAGACACGACCCTACTATTCAATTTTTACAGAGGCTTTTTTTTTTTATCAAGATTATAATAATGGGTTCCATCCTAGGATAAGCAAATAATTTTTCAGAGAGCATACTTTATTCCCCCAAGGAGCATAACCTCTTCCAAGCAAATGGGATCTCATTAAGTAACTTAACTGAGAACACATATGCTTAATGGTACTAGGCATTTCAAATGGCAAGGTGCCAATTCTGGATTCCAAAAGAATCTAAGACATAGCACATCAGCGTCTCCACCAAATTTAAACCACATATACTATAAAATAAAGGAAGAACACAGAATGCAAGAGCTATGACGTTTTAGCTAGTATGATGGTTAATTTTCTGTCAACTTAACTAGGCCATGGAGTGCCCGGATATTTGGTCAAATGTTATCCTTGGTGTTTCGGTGAGGATTTTTTTGATGAGATTAACACTTTAAAAGGTAGACTGAGTACAGCAGATTGCTTTACAGAATGGAGGTGAGCCTCATCCAATCAGTTGAAGGCCTGAATAGATAAAAATATTGACCCTCACCTGAGTAAGAAAGAATTCTCCTGCTTGCTGGCCTTCAAACTAGGACACCACCTTTTCCTGATTCCTAGCTCGAAGATATCAGGTCTTCCTCAGTCATCAGATCACTGACTCACCCTGCAGACTGTGGGACTTGTCATACTTCATTATCATGTGAGGCAACTTCTTACAATAAGTCTCTTGATTTTTTATTATTATTGATGTGTGTGTAATATAATATATATGTATACACACATGCATGTGTGTTTCGGTCACTTCAGCCATGTCTGACTTTGTGCAACCCCCTGGACTGTAGCCCGCTAAGCTCTTCTGTCCATGGGATTCTCCAGGCAAGAATACTGGAGCGGGTTGCCACGTTCTCCTCCTATATATATACACACACACACACACACACATATATATATACACATACACACACACACAAAATACATATATATGTACATGTATATATAAATTGGCTCTGTTTCTCTGGCAAACCCTAATCAACACAGAGAGACAGAGTAAGATATATTACAAAACACAGTCTTTAAATTCTTTTAAGATTTTCAAAAGATGGGGTCAATTTTAGCTTGTTAATCAGTTTTGGTAAAGTTTCTGGATCCTCCTCTTTTTATAATACCCCCTTCAAGTTTTAACAGGCAATAGTTTAATATTCAGATATTACAGTTGTCAAAGGAAAAGTGAATATTCTCCCAGTCAATAGAATATCAACAATGTCATTTTCTCACTCATAGAATTTTAGTTGGAGTGAACTTGAAAGAGAAGCTGATCCACAGCTTTAGGCTTTAGGAGAGAAAAGGGAAAGGGGCACCAAAAAGGTGAATATGTTGTCCAGGCAGTCCAGCTCATCAGAGGTGATGCTCAGACTCAAATGCAATATTTTAATTCAAATCAAGATTGTGTTACCACTTTGCAGTTTGATGTTTGATATAGCCAAATAAAGTTTACAGACCCATCTGAACTCTACACCATTTCAGAGTTTCATGGCCATAAATGGAAGGAGAAAAGTAAAATTTGAAGAGAAATTCTCCCTTGGAACTTTTCAAATCCTCTCTCACGTCTTTGTCTCTGAAGTTTGTTGGAATTTATTCATGCTATTTTATTACCTAGTGCCTCAAGGCTTTTTTCACATTCTAGCTCACAAATGTGGAGACACTGGATGCTTGTGAGTAATGATTCATTTACTTCACCTCCTCCTTTGCCCTTTTTCATTTGGGGGGATTGATTTCCTTTCTCCATATAATCGCACTTGTCACTATTTATGACTTTAGAATTGACCCTCTCTTCTCTTTGTACTTTCCTTTATGGGCCAAACTCTTCTTTTAAACAACTGAAATGCCCATTAATAAAAATTTTGAAGATGGTATTTATGAAAATACTTGCTTTGGATTATTTTTTACTAACATAAAGTACTGTACTTCACACACCTAGGAAGAAATATCAAATTAACACCAGTGTTTAAATACGTAGTGAAACAAATTCATCCGGTGTCCAACGCTAGTCCTATCTTATCACATACACAGTCCAGCAGCAAACTTAATCTTTAGCTCTCTCTTTTTTCCTACAGAAGAAATGGGAACTTTGCCACCCAGTTTCTAAGACTAAGTTAATAAATTAAAAAAAATAAAGCCTGAATGCCCCCAAAAGATTTACAGGAAAATGAGACTTCTAAAATGCCAGAAAACTTGGAGGGACACTGCTTTCTACCCTAACATGCAGACTGAGTCTTCCTGAACCTGAGTTTGATTAAAATAAACTCACTCAGGTACAAGTAAATTTTGGTGCTTATAAAATTTCCTTATGTTCAAATATTATCAGTGAGTATTGTTGCAAACTAAAGATATAAGGTCTGGGAATATAAAGGTAGAGCGAAGCATGAACCAATCTTTCTGGGTTGGGCAAGCCCCTGCTGCTGCTGCTGCTGCTAAGTCACTTCAGTCATGTCCAACTCTGTGCAACCCCATAGACGGCAGCCCACCAGGCTCCCCCGTCCCTGGGATTCTCCAGGCAAGAACACTGGAGTGGGTTGCCATTTCCTTCTCCAATGCATGAAAGGGAAAAGTGAAAGTGGAGTCGCTCAGTCGTGTCCGACTCTTAGCGACCCCATGGATTACAGCCCACCAGGCCCCGCCGTCCCTGGGATTCTCCAGGCAAGAGCACTGGAGTGGCTGGGCAAGCCCCTATCATGTGCAAACAGTGACACTGGCTGTGTGCTCCTGTCACAGACTTCAGGGAACAAGGAAAACTACACTGAGATTCGCTGCTTTAGCTGTGGTCACTGTCTTCTCTTTCTAATTTATCAGGTTACTGTTTCTGGTATGGGAGTTCTGGGTTTTTTCTGAAGGAGACATTCTAGTTCCTAGCATCTGTCTTCAATTATTAAATAATTGAACACATTTCTCTTTTTTTTTCCCTTGGCATGAACATGAGGTACAACAGAACAATAAAAACCTAGGAAAAGCCACAGAGATCTTTTTTCTTTTTAATTGCCTCATGCAGAGAACTGTCAAAAGCATAATATTCTTCCAAGTAAGAGTTCATCTGCACAAAATAATGAAGGATTTTTCAAAATCTTATTTTCCAAGCCTTAAGTGACTTGAAAGCCATTACCTAAAGGAGATTAGAACTATCAGGAACTATAAGAATTGTGGAAGCTTGGAAAGTACAAAATATTGCAGACTGGTCATTCTTGTCAGACTGGACATTCAGCTGCAGTTCAAGGCCTATGGCTCTCTTTTGGCAAAATTCCTTCCTGTATTTCAGTTGAAGTTCAAGGCCTATGGCTCTCTTTTGGCAAAATTCCTTCCTGTATTTCAGTTGCAGTTCAAGGCCTATGGCTCTCTTTTGGCAAAATTCCATCCTGTATTTCAGTTGCAGTTCAAGGCCTATGGCTCTCTTTTGGCAAAATTCCTTCCTGTATTTCTGAGGTCAGCCCTTGTTCTGTTAAGACCTTTGTAAAAGTCACTCAGTTGATTCTTTGCGACCCCATGGACTACACAGTCCATAGATTCTCCAGGCCAGAATACTGCAATGGGGAGCCTTTCCCTTCACCAGGGATCGAACTTCCCAACCCAGGGATCGAACTCAGGTCTCTCTCATTCCAGACAGATTCTTTACTAGCTGAGCCACAAGGGAAGCCCAAGAATACCATTATCTGGCTGAATAAGGTCTACCCACATGATGAAGGGCAATCTTCTTTACTCTAAATTCAATGATTTAAACACTAATCCCATCCAAAAAAAAACACATTCACAGAAACAATCAAAATAACATTTAACCAAATATGTGGGCTCCATGGTCTAGCCAAGTTGACACATAAAACTACCTATCATACTGACTTATTCTGTAATACACAAAAAAGTTCCCTGCAAGGCTTAACTGGCCCAAAATGTCAATAGCAGTGACCTTAAGAAAACCTGGGATGGAAAAGTGAATATTAGAATGAGCATTACATAAACAACAAAGTCCATAACAGAAAAAAAATAGAATTTAGACACCTTGAAGGAAAACTGTTGGTACACTCTCTTGTCAAGTCACACCCACAAACATCTCAATAGAAGTGTTCAGAGAATAGAGAGTAATCAAGAAATGTCATTGATTGACAACAAATGGACTCCATGACTGGGAAAATGAAAGATGAAATAATGCCAGTATAAGTTTATTTGGTTTTATAATTTTCCATGGGAGAAATTTTTTCTTGGCCCTGAGTTTAACATACTCATTTTAGAAGTGACTACTAAAATAACAGACTTAGCGTATTTTCACCCTTTCAGCCTATGCCACTTTATAATGTGATTTTTTTAAAAATCATTGTTTACCAGTTTGAGAATCTACTATTGCCTTAAAGTTAAATTAGGGGCTTTATATTTGGGAAAAGAATATTTTGGCCAAATATGTGTGTTCAGTTTCTCAATCATATCTGATTTTTTTGCAATTCCATGTCTGGACTCTTAGCCCACCAGGCTCCTCTGTCCATGGAATTTTCCAAGTAGAGTACTGGAGTGCATTGCCATTTCCTCCTCCAGGGGATCTTCCAAACTCAGGGATCAACCCGAGACTCCTGTGTCTCCTCCACTGGCAAGCAGATTCTTTTCTACTAGTACCACCCGGGAAAGCCCGTATCTTTGTGAAAACCAGACATTTTACAAACTTAAGAATTTGTATTCTTACAAATGAGAAAGATTCATCTTTAAAAGGACTTGGTTTTAGCTTTCAGAACCTAAAAAAAAATTAGTACAAGCATGAGTTGGTGCTATTTGGTTTTCTCCCATGATAGCATTGCTTTATAATGACTTTAAAAGGAGTGTATCTATTATTCTAAAAATTTATAGTCTTGAATATCTTCATTTCTTCTTTACAAAAATTCAGTAGCCCTTCCTGGCCATTTTCAGTAGATACAAATTGATTATTTTATGTAACCAAAGTCCTTCCACTAGGAAAAAAATATATGTTGTGCTGCCTTCTCCATATAGTCTCTCATAATTCATCCTGATCAAAGCAGTAAGCAGAGCTGGGATGAGGCCAGTGATGAGGCCACAAAGGCTTCACAAAGTAATCGATGAAGTACCAATGATACATCAAAAACAGTTGCAAGGCTATCTGTGGCGATTTATAGTCACAACACTTCACTTTACTTCATGCCATCAAAAATAGATTCTCTCCTTTCTTTTTTCCTGAATATTAAGCATTTGTTTCTAGGTATTTAACTGACCCCTGAGTTCTGCAGTTGTGTAATTTTCAGTCACAGAGAAACAGAATGTTCACTTTCTTTAGGGACTTGCTGCCCATATCTTCAGCTGTTATTTCCTACTAAATACATACAGTTCAACACAATAACCCTCACATTCTGCCCTGAGTCACTCATATACTTAAAGGCAAGTCTTAATTTTAGGTAACATCCTCAGACTGGTTAGTCATGCCTAAGGGGTTCTTCTTTGGACTGAGCAGAGTGAGATGACCATGGTTGGCATTTCCATATTTTCTAATTAAAATTTAAAAATTGCAAAAACTGCATAACTTTGCTTATATATTTTGAGTCACGTACTTCTAGTTAAAATTAAAATGACATACAAAAAGCTACTTTATTTGGATCAATGGGTTTTTTGAAAAACAACCTTGACTGGTTACCATTGGTGTAAACTTAAGAGGCAGGGAGGCGAAATAGTGTAGATTTATACTTGACTGAAGGTCAAAGGATACTTTGTGTCAGTGTCACTGACAACACTGGTTAAGACCAATCACCTCAATCAACTACAGACCAGAAGGAAATTTCTGGAGCTATAGATGGGGAAACAGAGGAAACAGTGTCAGACCTTATTTTTCTGGGCTCCAAAATCACTACCGATGGTGACTGCAGCCATGAAATTAAAAGACGCTTACTCCTTGGAAGGAAAGTTATGACCAACCTAGATAGCACATTCCAAAGCAGAGACATTACTTTGCCAGCAAAGGTCCGTCTAGTCAAGGCTATGGTTTTTCCTGTGGTTATGTATGGATGTGAGAGTTGGACTGTGAAGAAGGCTGAGAGTCGAAGAATTGATGCTTTTGAACTGTGGTGTTGGAGAAGACTCTTGAGAGTCCCCTGGACTGCAAGGAGATCCAACCAGTCCATTCTGAAGGAGATCAGCCCTGGGATTTCTTTGGAAGGAATGATGCTAAAGCTGAAACTCCAGTACTCTGGCCACCTCATGCAAAGAGAGTTGACTCACTGGAAAAGACTCTGATGCTGGGAGGGATTGGGGGCAGGAGGAGAAGGGGACGACAGAGGATGAGATGGCTGGATGGCATCAATGACTCGATGGACGTGAGTCTGAGTGAACTCCGGGAGTTGGCGATGGACAGGGAGGCCTGGCATGCTGCGATTCATGGGGTCGCAAAGAGTCAGACATGACTGAGCGACTGAACTGAACTGAAGGTCAAAGGATACTTTGTGTCAGTGTCACTGACAGCTCTGGTTAAGACCAATCACCTCAATCAATACAGACCAGAAGGAAATTTCTGGAGCTCTGAAACACAACAAAATCCAAGTATGTGAATTTGTTGTTCCAGAGCTGGCATTTTGTCATATCAACATTCTCCATCTGAAAATTTTCTCTTCTAGAAATTCTTGCTTTTATTTGTAAGATTGTTGTTTAGTTGCTAAGTCATGTTCAACTCTTTTGTGACCCCATGGACTGCAGCCACACCAGGTTCCTCTGTCCATGGAATTCTTCAGGAAAGAATTCTGGAGTGGGTTGCCATTTCCTTATCCAAAGGATCTTCCCAACCCAAGGATCGAACCCATGTCTCCTGCATGGCAGGCAGGTTTTTTACCACTGAGCCACTGGGGAAGCTCCCTATTTGTAAGAAATCTAATGGTATAGTAGTTGTATTACTCAAAGTCAGACTCTTAACAAAGTAGAAGTAAAATCTATACCTTTTTTGAGTTGAATTGTGTTATTTTAACAAACTTATTTGGGAATAGTTTTAGATTTACAGAAAGGTTGCAAAGATGGTACGGAGAGTTCTTGTATACTCTGTACTTAGCGCCCCTAAATTTAACATATTGTGTTGCTGTGGTTCTTCATTCAAAACAAGAAACTGAGGTTGGTACATTCATTAGTTCCCTAAGGTTGTTGTAACAAATTGCTACAACCACAGTAGCTTAAAACAACAGACATTTATTCTCTCAGTTCTTGAGGCCAGAAATCCAAAATCAAGCGGTCCCCAGGGTCATACTTCCCCTGAAAACTTTACAGGGAATTTTGCTCTTGGCTTCTCCTCGTTTCTAGTAGTTGGGATTCCTTGGATTTCTGGCTCCAACCTCCAATCCCTGCCTCCATGATCACACTGCCTTCTCCCCTCTGTGTCTGTGTTTCATTTGTCATTGGAATTAGAACTTACCAGATAATGTGGAGTGATCTTAAGATCCTTAATTATGTTTACAGAGATGCTTTTTCCAAAGACGGTAACACTCACAGGCTCTGGGCATTAGGCCGGGTACATCTCTTTGGAAGGAGCCACCATTCATCCCACTACATTATATATTATTAACTAAACTTCAAAAAATTGTTTCATCAATGTCATTTTCCTACTCCAGGATCCAGTGCAGAGCACCACACGATGTGTTTAGTTGTCATATCTCCACCATCTCTTTGTGTCTGTGACAGTTCCCTGGACTTGCCTTGTTTTTCATGACCTGAAGAGTCTTGAGGTGTATTGGCCAGCTATCCCATAAACCACCCCCTTCACTCCAATCTGGGTTTGTGTGAAGTCTTTCTCATGATTCAGTTCAGTTGCTCAGTTGTGTTCGACTCTTTGCGACCCCGGGAATCACAGCACGCCAGGCTTCCGTCCATCACCAACTCCTGGAGTTCACTCAGACTCACGTCCATCGAGTCAGTGATGCCATCCAGCCATCTCATCCTCTGTCATCCCCTTCTCCTCCTGCCCCCAATCCCTCCCAGCATCAGAGTCTTTTCCAATGAGTCAACTCTTCGCATGAGGTGGCCAAAGTACTGGAGTTTCAGCTTTAGCATCATTCCTTCCAAAGAAATCCCAGGGCTGATCTCCTTTAGAATGGTTAGACTGGGTTTATAGATGTGGGGAGAAAAACACTTCAGAGATGAAACGCTTTTCCCATCACACCATATCAGGAGTACATGACATCCACATGACATGGGAATGTGAACTTTTATCACTCGTTTAAGGTAGTTTTTGCTAGGTTTTCCCACTCTGGCATTACTTTTGTCCTTCCCCTATTCTATTTTATGAATTGGGTCACTAGACCTAGCCCATGGTGGGTAGAGGGATAGGGGCAGAGAGCAGGGATTAAGCTTCACCTTTTAAAAAGCAAAATAACTACCTATATTATTTGGTATTTTTCTGCAACTTCTCCCCCATTTATTTTTAATCATTTATTCATATCAGTATAGGTGCATATATATTAACTTCATACTTTGGGTTATAATCCAATATTAATGTTATCTATTTTGTCCCTTAAATCAAGGGTCCCCAACCTCTGGGATTGAATGCCTGATGATCTGAGGTAGAGCTGATGTAATAATAATAGAAATAAATGTACAATAAATGTAATGTACTTGAATTGTCCCAAAACCATCCCCTCCTCCCAGTTGGTGGAAAAAATATCTTATACAAAACCAGTCCCTGCTGCCAAAAAGGTTGGGGCCCGCTGCCTTAATTTGTCCCTCTATGGCCATTGGGAATTCTCTCAGATTGGGCACCTGTGTTCTTTTGACAGGTCCCCATTCTTGTGGGTTTTTCTGAACACGACTTTACTCTCTGATACTACAAGCTATCCCAGGCTTAATCTTGTATTTTAAAGCCAAATAAAATATTGAATATTCAAGAGTTTGGTTGTCTATCTGGAATGAGGAAGGGCACTTGCCTTTTAATTCCCCTTGGACTCTAGTAAGTAAAACCAGCAGCACAGTTTCATAAAGTGATGATTAGACAAACAGCCAAGTTAAAGAGTTATGTGAGATAAGTAACTGCTTTTCTTACAATTAAAATGCTCATGCCTCAAGCAGAAGACAGGGGTGTAACACTGAATTCTAATAGCAGAGTGAGGAATCTTTGACTCCAGCACAACGTCAGCTGAGAGCGTCAGTCCCCTCACGTGCAAACCTCGCTTGGCTGTAGGCTTACTGCTCCCTCCTCACTGGGTTTTAACTTTCCTCAGTGTTTGTAAATGCAGTGATGCTGTTCTCTCGTAAAATCACCAACTGAATAATACATTGTTTTCATATAAGAGTTTTGGCCCTGGAGACTCTAGAAAATTTTAGAGTAGCTACAGGTCATGTACCCCAGAAATGTGAAACAGAGCTGCCTGCAGAAGTCTAAGAGAACCCACTTGGAATAAATAGCACTACGCAGGATTCCAACTTGTGTATTTGTTTCTATTCTCCCTAGAAGAGGAAAGTGAAGAGACAGTTCCCTGACCATTGCTGGCTTTTCTTGGAGGCAGGCTATACTTACAAAATACTGCTTGGTTAACAGCGCAATCAAAGAGGCCACAATTAAGGTACCATAAAGCAATAAGGGTAACTCCAGTAACATATGACACTTGACCATTTTCAAAACACAAACACACATGCATACACACACGTGTGTGTGTGTGTGTGTGTGTGTGTGTGTATATATGTGTGTATATATATCACCAAATAGGTTGGCCAGATGGGCAAGGAAACTATCCAGTATATTATCTCCACCCCAGGGAAGAGGAAATCTGCAGGAAGACAGGCTGAATCTGGGTGCAATCATAGTTATTTACTTACAGAGCACAAGGATTCAGGAATGTCATCAGAATCATTTTACATTAACAACATATGAATAGAAATTCACAAAATGTGCTATGTATCTTTAATGCTATTATGGGACATATGAGGTTAATTCCGATGAGAAATATAAAAACAGCTACTAGTAGTCAGCCTTTTCTCTAAACACATGTCGCATTTATATGACCCAATGTACTTACAGCCTAACTAACCCAATCGTTTTCCAAAATTTAGTCCGGCATACATCCTTAAAACATCATCGCAAGGAAGTTATGTGTGATTAATGTCAAGGTGGGAAAATATGGTGTTTCTTCCTTTAAAATAAGACATTATTTCACCAATATACATTTTAGAAGATATAAATTGTAAGATTTTTCAATGGCGAGATATGACATGTGCTCTTTTGTTTTTTGGCATGGAACATTTTTTTAAATAATGTGTTTTGCCTTGTTATCTCCACAAAAGCACTTAGCAACCTTTCACATTTTCAACATCATTTCTTGACAAGACAAAGAGAATTGTAATATGTGGGTGGCACTCTGAAATAATAATCAGAGGATTGTCATAAAAAAGAACATCATGTCAGCTGTTAGAATGTTCGCCAACTTTCTCTCTGAGAATCAGAAGAAACACCTTCATGATTATTTATGATATGGAGTGATTTTACTCTTGATATCCAAATGAAGTCATTAACTCTAAAGGGTAAGTCCTCACCACTAATGGAGTCACTTTTAAAAGAGTAAAGGAAGGAGGAAATTAAGCAGTCAACTTATTTAGGATATTTTTTCCTCTGCTTGTCACATTAGTCTTCTTTTATCTTCTCTTCAGGACAACCGTGATCTAAAACATCCCTGAAAATGAATTGCAGGTAATTCTGAAGAATCAATCTATTTTGATGCTTGGTTTTTAAGGGCAGTTAGGAAATTCCTCTCACCAAAACTGTTAATTAATGCTAAAACTGACAATTATTCCATTTCCTTTCCTCATCAAAGTGTGGGTGAGTGCTTTATTCTCTTTGGATTTTCAGATGATAAAAGCAACAGCATATAAATCTGTAATTTCACTTCTTTCGCTACTGTCATAGACAAAGTATATGGGTTGCCATGATACATCTTCCTGATTCCTTTTACTTCTCATCTATCTAAGTCTTTATATTTAAAATAGGATTCAAGTAGACAAGAGTTGGGTCTTATTTTTTTAATCTATTCTGGTATTCTGTACTTTAAAAAATAAGACCCAACTCTTGTCTACTTGAATCCTATTTTAAATATAAAGACTTAGATAGATGAGAAGTAAAAGGAATCAGGAAAATGTATCATGGCAACCCATATACTTTGTCTATGGCAGTAGCGAAAGAAGTGAAATTACAGATTTATATGCTGTTGCTTTTATCATCTGAAAACTATTGGTATATTTAGACCAGTCAAATTTAAAGTTAGTATTGATATAATTGGGTAAGTATCTACTATGTTTGAAACTGTTCTACTGCTTTTATTTGCTCTTTTTCTCTCTCTTTTTCTTTGTTGCGTGTATGCTCAGTCATATCCAACTCTTGGTGACCTACCAGGCTGTAGCCCGCCAGGCTCCTCTGTCCGCAGGATTTCTCAGGCAAGAATACCGGAGTGGGTTGCCATTTCCTTCTTCAGAGGATCTTCCTGACCCAGGGATTGAACCCACATCTCCTACATCAGCAGGTGAGTTCTTTAACACTGAGATAAACATTGGGAAGCCCCCTTTTCTGTCTCTTCTCATTTTAAGTGGGCATTGTATATGATTTCATCTTACCTCCTCTCCTGGCATATCAATTATACTTTTTAAAGATTTCAGTGGTTTCCTTGGAATAATACATTTTTAATTAAGCTATTAATCTTAAATGCCACTTAGGTACCTTATAACAGAATATTCCCCATCATTCCCTTTTATCCCTTATGACATTGCTTGCAATGGACTGAGTTGTATCTCCTTGAAATTCATATGTTGAAGCCTCAACCTCCAATGCGATAGTATTTGGAGATAGTGCTGCTAGGTGACAGATAGATTTAGAAGTCACGGCATCTTCTGGATCTCAAGACGGGGAGAAAAGGAAGGGGAGAAAAGACCGGAAGCGCCCTTTTTTTCTCAACCATGTGAGGACACTGCAAGAAGGGAGCTGTCTGCAAGCCAGGACGAGGGTCCTCCACCAGAAACGAAACTGCACCGCACCACTGTCTTAGACTTACCAGCCTTAGAAGGTGAGAAATAAACATCCATTGTTTAAGGCACCCGGTCTAAGCAGACTAATACACTATCACTTATTTCACTTAGCTATATAATCACAGTGTTGCTATTATTATTACTTTAAAAATGTTATCTTTTAGATGGATTAAGAATAAGAAAAGTAAAAGACTTCTGCCTTTCTTTACTTCTCCAATGCTCTTTCTTTGCTTATGGAGATTCAAGTTTCTGACCTATATCAGTTTTCTTCCTGTAAACTACTTGGAACATTTCTTTCAAAACATACCATCTTTGGCAAGAGAATGTTCCCTGGTTTTGGTTTCAGAGTATTCTGCGGTCTTTTCTATTAAACATCTGATTGGACAGTATTTCTGAGGGTCCCACAGACTGTTCAACTGAAAGTAACAGTGGTCATTTCACTGAATTTTCCCTCAACAATTCCCCTGGAAACTATACATCTCTTTCATCTGGACTGGAATTCTCAGATGGGGTTCCTGCAATTGGAGAGCTGAAATAAATAAGGGCTTGAGAGGTGAAAAAAGAAACCAACCAAACAAAAGCAAACCAAAAAAATATCATCTGGTGATAAACATGCCCAGTTTTTGTTTGAGAACATCTTTATTTTTCCTCCATTTTTGAAGGATAATTTCTCCTGATGGGGAATTTTTGATTGGTAGATTTTTCTTTCTTTGTTGTTGCCCTCTTCACTCCACTCTCTTCTTGCTTGTATGATTTCTGTTGTAAATTCTTATCCTTGCTCCTTCCTAAGTGAAATATTCTTCCATCTCTGGCTGCTTGCAAGATTTTCTTTTCGTTTTCTGAAGTTTGAATGTGATATCCCTCCATGTAGATTTTTTAAATTTATCCTTCTGGGTATCTCTGAGGTAACCAGATTTGTGATTTGTTGTCTATCATTAATTTTGAAAAGTTCTCAGCCATCATGACTTCAGTATTTCTTCTGCTCTGTTCTTTTTTCCCCTTCTGGCAATCCTATAGATGTGTATTATACCTTCTGTAATTGTCCCACAGTCTTTGGATATGCTCACTTTTTTAATTGTTTTCCTCTCTGTTTTTAGAACATTTCTACTGACATACATTCAGGGTCACTAATTCTTTCCTCACCTGAACCTTAACTACTCATCAGTCCACCAAACACATTCTTTATTTCTGTTGCCGTATTTTTTATTTCTAGAATTTCTTTTTGATTATTTCTTAGTTTGCACTTCTCTGCTGACATTATCCACCTGTTTTTACACATTGTCTATTTTTTTTAATTAGAGCCCTTAATGTGCTAATCATAATTATTTTACATTCCCTTTCTACTGATTCCAAAATGTGTCATTCTAAATCTGATTCTTATGTTTACTTTGTCTCTTCAGATTGTTTTTATTTGGCATGCCTTGTAATTTTTTTAATTAGAAGAGATGATTTTTTAATTAACAGGGATTGGGCTCTAGTGTGAGGATTTACTGTAGTATGGCTAGGAGTTGAGCTATGTTTTTAGCCTTTACGATAGCCAGGGATGCCAGAGGCTTCAAATCACTCTAATGCCTTTTGCGTGTGCTGTAGCTGCCTTTGTGTTTCCTTAAGGACTCCTCAGATAGACTCTGTCTTTCAGCCCCTTAATCTGTAATCCACTGTTACTTTAGTGGAGTCCTGTGTGCAGGTGTGGAGGGTGTGACGCATTCTAGAATCTCATGGTTAAATCTCAGTGATTTCGCTGGCGTCTATTCCTGGCCATCACATGTGTTTCTTAGCTTTCCCTCCCTTTCTCAGTGGCAGGACATGAAGTCCAGAGGGGGCTGTAGCAGAGGTATCTTTTCTTCCCATGGATTCTGGACCTTTGCTACAGAGACAGAGAAGGCAATGGCACCCCACTCCAGTACTTTTGCCTAGAAAATCCCATGGACGGAGGAGCCTGGTAGGCTGCAATCCATGGGGTTGCTAGAGTTGGACACGACTGAGTGACTTCACTTTCACTTTTCACTTTCATGCATTGGAGAAGGAAATGGCAACCCACTCCAGTGTTCTTGCCTGGAGAATCCCAGGGACGGGGAAGCCTGGTGGGCTGCCATCTATGGGGTCGCACAGAGTCGGACACGACTGACTTAGCAGCAGCAGCTACAGAGAAGGCTCCGCACATCTTCTGAAAGGATTACTCTCTGCCTCTCCGCAGAGCCATGTGAGGCTCGCTCTCAGCCTTGAGTCATGAGATCCTAGCGGGGTTCTATGCTGCACCTGGAGTGTCGGGGCTCCCAAAGATTAGGGTCCCCAGGAGTGTCTCACTCTCACATCATTCCACACTCCTCCTCCATGCTGTGCTTAGTCTCTCAGTTGTGTCTGACTCTTTGCAACCCCATGGACTGTATGTAGCCCTCCAGGCTCCTCTGTCCATAGGGTTTTCCAGGCTAGAATACTGGAGTCAGTTGCCCATTCCAGGGGATCTTCCTAACCCAGGGATCAAACCCAGGTCTCCCTCATTGCAATACCTGAATTCTATACGGATTCTTTACCATCTGAGCCTAGCACCTTAGAAACATTACCAATTAAGTGTTCCTGCAAGATTTTGCCTCCTACTGCTTCTGCTCCAAGAAAGTTGGTCTTGGCTGTGATTCTGTGTACCTGCCTGTGAGTCTTTGTATTCACTGTCTCTCCAGATTTCAAGATAGTGGTTTGCCATGTGACCTCAGGTCTCTGCTCAATCCAAGAAAAGTTGCTAACGTTCAGTTTATTAGGCTTCCTGCTTTATGGACAGAGTGATAACTACCAAACTCTTTATGTAACAGAAGTTTCCAGATTTAGCACTAGAACATTTCTACTCAGTAACTTCCTTACTCAGGACAGTCCCTGAAATGTATCATTCTCTTATTGAAGACCAAAGGGATACAGGACTAATATAGTGAGAGAGCCAAGTCGTCTACATTTAGGCAGCCCTAGCTTTAAATTCTTGAAGACAGATATTTAGCCATTCTCTTATATCAAGGGGAATTATTTCAACTAATGAATTCATCTGAACAACTTATTTCAGAAATTACTAATAGCCATTAATAGATATCTGGACTACTAGCAAATCAAATGTCAACTGAATTATTCTTCACAGTATACTATAGAATGGATTTTAGGAAACTTGATGGCCTAGATGTTACCTATGCTATATTTGTATACAAAATGTGTATGCGTGCATGTTCTCCCCTTCAGTAATTTCAGATCCATTTTCTAGTCTTCTCTACTCTCCTTTATGCCCTGGGAACCTGATCCATGTAGACAAAATCAAAATGTTGCCTTGTTTTCTGGCTTCTGGCTGTATTCATCAGAGGCTAAGAACTCAGATGGAGGGAAAGGAATGGCATTGAGACATGAGTCCTCCCAATTCGTCTCCTAAGTGTCACCTCCAGTTGAACACAGCTCTCAGAGTTCACAGTTCCTCCCATCACTGACCTTTCCTTATGACTCTCCCTTTCAGCATTTCAACTATCTCCCCTTGCTGCCCCTTCATGTCTGGGGTTATAAAACCCAACTACTTCTTGTCTGACTTCCAGGTAAATTTTCAGTATTTGAGGCAGAAACATACACAACCCAGGATATATTTGTGCAGTAACACCATCCACACAGTTCCTTTAATTTCTCCCCACTTGTTTTCAGTAGCATATTAGTTTGTGTAAAGGAAAGAAGGCTTTGTGTCTTGGCAGCTCCAAAAGTAACATTTACATAGAAAAGATAATTGCCTAGTTAAACATCTCACATTTCCAAGCCAGAACTAGCAACTCTGCTCTTGTTTCCAGGAGGCAATCAATGCTATCAGCCTTTTATTTGCTGAAAATTCCTTCCAAATTCTAGCAGTGTAATCAGACCTACTTTAGATGTTACTGTGAATTTGGCATTCATTTTTATATTAATAGATATTCTACTGGAAAGTTAGGAGAGGATGTTAGGCAGTTTTTTTAAACCATATTTTAAAAACCATTTAAGCAGCAACAACAAAAAATCATTTAAAAGATGAATGCTAAATTAGTATGGGCTTCCCAGGAGGCACTATTGGTAAAGCATCTGCCTGCCAATGTAGGAGATGTAAGAGACACAGGTTCAATTACTGAGTCAGGAAGATCCTCTGGAAGAGGAAATGGCAACCCATTCCAGTATTGTTGCCTGGAGAAGTCCATGTACAGAGGCGCCCCGAGGGCTATAATCCATGTGGTTGCAAAGAGCCGCACGTGACTGAGTGTGTACACAAACATGCTCACACATTAAACACTATCTATTATTAAATATTTATTACTAAATAAACCAAAATCATCTTACCCTCCCACATGAGGCTCAACAGAGAATGACACTAACCACTTATCTGCACTCTACTTTGAGCTAAACTACATAGGAACCCAAGAACACCCCTAATCTCTGACCATGTTTTGTTACCTTCCATTAGGATTCCCTAAGCTTCAGCTCCACCTACTGAAATTCTATACTTTATTCAAGGATTATCATGAATAGCAACTTCTATATGAGTCATATTCTACCTTTGAGAAGACAATCTTTCTCCCTCTTTTGAACAATTATCATATATTATTTATTTCTCTCCTTGTCTTTCCATAGTACACACATACGCACAGTCAACTCTCACTATTTGCTATAGTGACGTTAAGTTCTATAAAGATGCTATAAACACTGAAATTAACAAATACTGAGTTTTCTGGGGAAATACAGGGTTAATTACAATGGCAGCAAGTCACTGGTCACAACATTTTTGTCATAATTTTGATTGACACATAACTTTTTCTACGTTTCTGTTTAAACACCTTATTTAACATATATTTTGATTCATTAACATTGAAGTTATACTCAACAGCACTCGAGCTTCATACCTGAATAAAGATCATCTGAACACAGTCGTTTCTCCATAAGGCGTATCACAGCCTCCTTGCACTTAGAAACACTTGACAACCCTGCAGCACAACACTTGGGGACCATTTTAAACAATTAGGCCACTATCACAAAGCACAAAAATGCAAAAAATACAGTACTAAATGGATTGTTAAAAGGACACTTGTTTAGAGTACAAGCTGACACAAGAAGGCAGAGTGTCTCCGTGTTCAACCTTAGCTGGGAACGTACGTATCCAGCTACTCAGACATCACTATATACATCTGCAAATGACTACAACACACCACGATTACTGACTTGGGTACTACAGATATATTTTAGTGATCAGGCAAATTTGCAAATATGAAATCTGCAAATAATGAGGGTAGACATGCGTGTTTATTAGGCACTGCTGCTGCTGCTAAGTCGCTTCAGTCGTGTCCAACTCTTTGCAACCCTACAGATGGCAGCCCACCAGGCTCCCCCGTCCCTGGGATTCTCCAGGCAAGAACACTGGAGTGGGTTGCCATTTCCTTCTCCAATGCATGAAAGTGAAAAGTGAAAGTGAAGTCGCTCAGTCATGTCCGACTCTTAGCGACCCCATGGACTGCAGCCCACCAGGCTCCTCCGTCCATGGGACTTTTCAGGCAAGAGTACAGGAGTCAAAGAACTAAATAGACATTTCTCCAAAGAAGACATACAGATGGCTAACAAACACATGAAAAGATGCTCAACATCACTCATTATCAGAGAAATGCAAATCAAAACCACTATGAGGTACCATTTCACGCCAGTCAGAATGGCTGCCATCCAAAAGTCTACAAGCAATAAATACTGGAGAGGGTGTGGAGAGAAGGGAACCCTCTTACACTGTTGGTGGGAATGCAAACTAGTACAGCCACTATGGAGAACAGTGTGGAGATTCCTTAAAAATCTGGAAATAGAACTGCCTTATGATCCAGCAATCCCACTGCTGGGCATACACACTGAGGAAACCAGAAGGGAAAGAGACACGTGTACCCCAATGTTCATCGGAGCACTGTTTATAATAGCCAGGACATGGAAGCAACCTAGATGTCCATCAGCAGGTGAATGGATAAGAAAGCTGTGGTACATATACACAATGGAGTATTACTCAGCCATTAAAAAAGAATACATTTGAATCAGTTCTAATGAGATGGATGAAACTGGAACCTATTATGAAGTAAGCCAGAAAGAAAAACACCAATACAGTATACTAACGCATATATATGGAATTTAGAAAGATGGTAACAATAACCCTGTGTACAAGACAGCAAAAGAGACACTGATGTATAGATCAGTCTTATGGACTGTGTGGGAGAGGGAGAGTGTGGGGAGATTTGGGAGAATGGCATTGAAACATGGATAATATCATGTATGAAACAAGTCGCCAGTCCAGGTTCGATGCACGATACTGGATGCTTGGGGCTGGTGCACTGGGACGACCCAGAGGGAGGGTATGGGGAGGGAGGAGGGAGAGGGTTCAGGATGGGGAACACAGGTATACCTGTGGCGGATTCATTTCGATATTTGGCAAAACTAATACAATATTGTAAAGTTTAAAAAAAAAAAAAAAAGAGTACTGGAGTGGGGTGCCATCGCCTTCTCTGGTTTATTAGGTACATATGTGTATAAAGGAGAAGACTCTCAATATGGAAGGAAAGATAAAAAGTAAACTGATGCTTACTACGTGGTATAAAATATGCAGGAGGAAAGTTCATATCACTATGAGGTCTCATAGTGAGGGTATCTGGGGAAGCGTCAAGTCTCAGGAAAGGTTCCTGGAAAAAAATAGCCCATAAGCCGCATTCAGAAGGAAGTTACAACAGAAATCTTAACTGTCATGTTCTATATCATCTAGTACAGTGCCTGGGTACATTTGTTGTAAGTAAACAATCAGGATAAATCTCTGATTATCAAGTTCCACTTAGGTTTTCAGAAACATAAGAGAAAAAATATTTTCTTAGCTTTAGATATACAATTGCTCCTAAAATGTCAGAACCCCATTTCAGCCGCTGTAATCACCGGAGCATAGTGCTTTCCTATGGCACAGATATCACACACGATGTCATCATGCATGGCTAAATGCGGACCAGCGGAGCTCCAACAAGACTGACAGCAGCCAAAATCCAAGGAGCCTTGTCTGTCATGCAAAAGGAAAGCAGACTGAGGAGGAGTGGTGAGAGAACAGGAGGATAATCAGTTGTGGCATCCTAAAATTGAGGTTGAAGCTTCACAATGAAGGGAGTGGTAAGTATTTGAAAGAGTCCGGGAAGTAAGAAGAATGGAAAGCATCCATTGGATTTCACAGCTAGAAGGTCGCTGTTAACCTTTGCAGGACCAATTCCAGGAGAGAACTGGAGGTACGAGCCAGATTGCAATGCACTGAAGAGCCAGATCAACGTTGTTTGTGTGATTTGTTCTCTAACTCCAGTTACACTGGCCATCTTCAGCTTTTCAAACATGTCAGGCTGCCTCTGGATAAAGGTCTTAATGTTCTCTGCCTTTACCTAGATTGAATCGTCTCAGATGTTACTTCCTCTGCGATGTCTTCCCTGAACATGACAAGCCATGCACTATATTGGATCTTCCTGCACACATTCTCATTACACCCTACCACTGATTCTCATTCCAAGTCGACATGATTATTTGAATAATGCCTGCCTCCACTTCCCACCACTAGATAAAGATTGGAACCACGGCTTGCTTTCCTGACAAGGGAATCCCCAGCACCTAATGACATTACTAGTATGTGATTTTTACTCAACTAATAACTATTGACATATCCCATATAAGACTAAAAATTCATTGAATGTACTCATTTTGTTTCTCTGCCAAGCCTTGCACATACAAGTGCTCATTAAATATGTTCCAGCAATCAAGCAATAGTTAAACTGAAATGAAAACAACAATAGAATATACTTAGTAAGTCACACGGCATCTAGAATCTTCCCAAAATACTGCATGTCTGTTTTGCTCATCACTATATCCCCATTGCCTGGAATGAGGCCTAGCACAATACTTTTTTGTTATTAAATTAATAAACAAATGATTGAATGAATGTAAAGTTACAATGAATCATGATCCAATCTATCCCTTAAGTTTACAAACAAGGCAAATTTCAAAAAATTACAAAAAACAGCAGCTTCTATGATGATTCTAAAAGGCAAGATCATTCAAAGGAAAATCAAGTTCCACTCTTATTGCAACCTACAGAATGAGGAAGAAAATGACTAGGTACTTATAGAAATTTGGGTGGCAGGAATTTCCTGGCAGTGCTGTGGTTAGAACACTGCACTTTCACTGCTGAGGGCCTGGGTTCAGTACATGGTTGAGTGATTGGTCAAGGAAAAAAAAACTTTCTAATAAGTTCAAACAGCTATGAACAATAAGTACAAGGGTTGCACATTATTAAGAACACATATGGAAAAAGTATGACTATCATTAAGATATGTTAAAGCCAGAGAAAAGGAAAAATAAAAAGAACAAAATGTGGAAAAGAGTAAAGGATTTTAGATTATACATATACGGAGCTGTAAGAACATAAAATAGTTTAAAGTCATGCATTAGCATACAGAGCTTAAGATCATCAACACCAGTAGCCACTAAGGAAATGCAAATTAAAAGCACAATAAGACATTACTCCATGCCCACTACAATGGCTAAAAGAATAAGACTGACGTCAGCAAGCACTGGTTAAACTATGGGGCAACTGAAACTCCTATATACGGTGGAAATGTAAGACAGTACAACCACTTTAGAAACCATTTGTCAGTTTCTTAAAAAATTAAACATTAACTTACATTATGGCCCACCTTACAGCTGAGCATTTGTATAAGAGAAATCCAAAGTTTTATCTACAAAATGATTTTTACTTGAAAGTTCACACACCTTTATTTATGGTGGCCTCAAACTGAAAACAGCTCAAACAACCATCAATAGATCAGCAGATAAACAAATTATGGCATGCAATGAAATGAGCCTCAAAAAATAAGACAGAAATGAATTGTATATACATTCCACAGGATGGACATGCCTCAAAAATATTTAAGTGAAAGAAGCTAGAATAAAAGACTACATGCTGATGGTTCCATTTGTATGAAGTTCTACAACAGGTAAAACTAAATTATTGTAATAGAAATTAGATCAGGGGTTGCCTGGGGTGATTTTATGGTCAAAGCTATGTATACAAGTTTATAAACTTATCATTAAGCAAGGGCAAAACAAAAAAGTTTTCAAGTGATAGAAATGTTCTATAACTAACATGATGGTGGCTACAGGGAATATACATTAAATTTATTTCACTTTATATTTTAAATGAGTGCATTAAAAAATGAAATCACTACACTGCACACTTGAAACTAAGACAATGTTGTAAATCAACTATACTACAAGTTTTAAAATATCACTTTATAAATGAATCTTTCCCTTCTTAGTAAATAGAGTGGTATTTCCTGTTCTTCCTGCTGTTAGAGTCAAATTGTAAGGGCCTTGTTAATACCTTACACTGACTTTTATACCAATTGAAATGAGGAGCCCTTGTAGGATTTGGAAAAGAGGAGTGACATACTAACTCATGCTTTAGTTGGAACCCCTAAGGTTGTTGTGTTAAAAATAACTTGTAAGGGGTAGGAATCAACGTAGAAATATAGAGTGCATTTAAGAGACTATTGTGATAATCCAAGCTACAGATGATGGTGGCTCAGATCAGGATGATAGTAGTGGGAAGTGACTGGAATTTGGATATAAAGATGCTTTGCATTGAGATATGGAGGACTGTGGAAGGAAAAGATCATGAATTTTGAGATGTCTATTAGATATCCAAATGGTGATGTTGTCTAGAAGATAGTTATACAAATCTGGAGTCTTTGAGAGAGGTATGGCTTTTAGATACATATATTAATATTTGAATGTGACTGGCATATATATGGTGTCTTAGCCTCAGTTTCCCAGAAAGCAGAGTCTGATGATAGTGAAATTGGAGGGAACGGGGAAGAGCACTACCTTTGACAGAGTGACGTAGCCTGAGGACAATGAAATAAACTAATTAGAACCAGATAGGTCCACGGTGGCAGAGAAGTCAACTTCTGCTGGACCTTGAGCCTCAGTACATACAGATTATAACACACCAGCAAGCTAAATGACCTGAATGACACACCCACAGGCAGCATGACAGTTCCAAGGCCTACCAGAAAGGTCAAAAAGTGGGTTGTGGCTCAGTTTCTGAAAATCCATACGTTTTCCACCAAATAGCTAGAATACTCTTCCCACTCATTTGTCTACGAAATTACCAACTCCTATAAAAACTGGCAAGCCCATACCCTGGGGCCACTGTTGCCTTCTGAGATGGCCCTTGATCTTTTCTGTGGAGTGTGTTTCTCTCTAGATAAATCCATTTCTTACCTATCACTTTGTCTCTCACTGATTTATTTCTGCAACGAGACATCAAGAACCCAAGCTTCATTAAGTCCCGAGACCAGATGTGTAATCTTAAAGACCATGAGTTCAAGTCCCAATTTGAGATACAGGGTTTCACTAGGAGGAGGTGTTATTACAGAGAATAAAAACGAGGGCCAACGGGAGTGATGTGGGGAAGAGTAAGAGCTAAAAAAAAAAAAAAAAAAAATACAATTTTTAAAATAGTATTAAAAAGTAATTTAACAACTAAGTAAGTGATAAAACAGCCCAGGATTCTGGAAGAGATAGCTAAAAAAACAAAGAGTGCATTAACTTTACCATATGAAAACTGTATCCCAATGAATTTTATTTTTTAAATTATGTCATTTAATACATTTTAAAATGTACCCAATTTTAAAAATATATTTACATATTACTGTTGATGGGATTTTCATATAACAGTTTTTCCATTTTTTAATTAGTATTTTATTTTTTTTAATTTTATGTAATTTTAAAGGTTACTTTGCATTTACAGTTATTACAAAATATTGGCTGTATTTCCCCATGTTGTGCAATACATCGTTGAGCCTATCTTACACCCAAGGGTTTGTACTTCTCACTCTCCCACACCTATATTACTCTTTCCTGTTCTCACTGTGAGTCTACTTTTTTGTTATATTCATTATTTTGCTGTGTTTTTTAAATTGTATGTGTTAGTGATATTATACAGTATTTGTCTTTGTCTGATTTATACAATGCCCTCCAAATCCTCCGACAGTGCTGCAGATGGCAAGACTTCATTTTTTATGACTGAATAGTATGACTCAGTATGACTGAGTATGGATGTATACTACTATGTACACTACTATACTATGGATGTATACATACATACACACATAATGTATGTATATGTGTGTGTGTGTGTGTATACATACATACACCACATCTTCATTATCCATTCATCTGTTGACGGACAAGTAGGTTGTTTCCACATTGCTGCTGCTAAGTCGCTTCAGTCGTGTCCGGCTCTGTGCGACCCCATAGATGGCAGCCCACCAGGCTCCCCTGTCCCTGGGATTCTCCAGGTAAGAACACTGGAGTGGGTTGCCATTTCCTTCTCCAATGCATGAAAGTGAAAAGTGAAAGTGAAGTCGCTCAGTTGTCTCCAACTCTTAGCGACCCCATGGACTGCAGCCTACCAGGCTCCTCTGTCCATGAGATTCTCCAGGCAAGAGTACTGGAGTGGGGTGCCATTGCCTTCTCCATGTTTACACATTAGGCAATTGTAAATAATGTCCTTGGGTGCATGTATTTTAAATCACATATTAACTGAAAATAGAGAGAAAAGAGAAACCCTCACACTCTATTTTGTTTCTACTCTTACTATTAAAGGATATTTAATATATTTAACATCAATGGGAAAGAATAAAAGTTCTACAAGAGGATTGCACAAAAGCATCTAGTTCTTCTAAGTGAATTCAAGTTTAAAAACACAGAAATTATACCCCATGTATTTTGGGGTCAAAAATTTTCCAAAAGCAGAATCCATTCGAATAATTTAAGCCATTCTATGGACTGAATGCTGTGCCCCCCAAATTCCTACGCTGAAGCCCTAACCTCTAATGTGACTATTTCAACATGAAGCCTTTATATTTAGAAGTAGTTAAGGTCATAAGCTGGATGGCATCACCAACTTGATGGACATGAGTCTGAGTGAACTCCGGGACTTGGTGATGGACAGGGAGGCCTGGCATGCTGCAATTCATGGGGTTGCAAAGAGTGGGACACGACTGAACTGAACTGAAGGTCATAAGAGTATGGCCCTGATCCAACACAATTAGTGTCCTTATAAGAAGAGACACCAGAGAGCTTGCTCCCTTTCTTTGCCGCATGAGGATGCAGCAAGGTGGCCATCTGCAGGCCAGTACGAGACCTCTTCCCAGATAGAAACCCTCCTGGACCTTCAGCTGGAACCTCCCAGGCTCCAAAACTACGAGAAAATAGATTTCTGCTGTACAAGCCACCTAGTTTATAACATTTTGTTAAGGAAGTCTGAGCAGAGTAATACGAACTGAAACTGCTTAATTATAGGGTACTAGATGGAGAAGGAAATGGCAACCCACTCCAGTGTTCTTGCCTGGAGAATCCCAGGGACGGCGGAGCCTGGTGGGCTGCCGTCTATGGTGTCGCACAGAGCCGGGCACGACTGAAGCGACTTAGCAGCAGCAGCAGATGGCTAACAGAATCTCTGGCAGGGCAAGAACACCAATTTTGGTTGCCCCTCATGGGCTTCTCAGGTGGTGCTTGTGGTAAAGAACCCTCCTACCAAGCAGGAGACCCAAGAGACGTGAGTTCAATCCCCAGGTCAGGAAGATCCACTGGAGGAAGGCATGGAAACTCACTCCAGCATTCTTGCCTGGAGAACCCCACGGACAGAGGAGCCTGGCAGGCAAACATCCATCAGATTGCAAAGAGTTGGACTGAAGTGACTTAACACACATGATTCTGCCACTTAAACCTCTACCAGAGCATCCCAGAGAAACAAAATCTCTCCAGCATGCTGCCGCCGTGTGGCCACTGCCTCAGTTACATCCTTTAATTCTTCCAAGTCTCCCATGGGGGTATCTGCCTAGCAGAGCCTAGGAGGGCCAGCCCACAGAATCCACCCCACCCATGTGCCCAGAGCCCTGTTGGTAAGACTTCTGAGCAGCTTTCAGAGCACTTCAAGCAGTTCTTCAAGGAAAAACTGAAGAAAAACTGAAAATATTCTATAGCTGAAAAGGGGACCAAAGAATCATAGACCAGACCAGTGAGCCAGATGTTCTTTTGCCAGATTTCAAAGAAACCTGTTAAAAAGATAATTTTTTAGCCTTTAATGGAAAAGTATAATACTCACTGAAGACAGTTTTATTACCAACTAGATTTCTGAAAATGGTATGACTGACTGATCTCAGAATGACATTGAAGATTCTCCCATATTATAAATTGCACAGAATTAGGACTTGAGACAAGTCTAGAAAGGAAAGCTTTTCATTGATGTATAGCATCCTAAAAGGAAACTTCTAGATACCTGCCGGGAGAAATATTTTTTTAATATGAACACACACACATATACACATCAGCTTGTCCAGTTTGCAAATGACAGAGTACAGAGGCATAGGTTAGAGATCGCCTCTGACGCTAAGTCTTTTTCCTGCTACTTTAACTGGTAGACTTCACTTTCGCTCCACTACTCCCACACCCGCCACCTTGAAACATGTTAAGAGGGCTGGGAGGAAAAGATCACTTCCACAATGTATCTGTTTGATCTTAGCCAATTCATTTCACCTCTGTGGACCTCTGGCTTTTCATCTGAACACAAGGATCATTTCCAAGGACATTTCAGCTCTCAATCCCCATGATTCTTATGAAACGTCTTGGGTTTGGCAACATTTTTGTTTTTCCTGAGAAAACAGTTTTAATCTCTGCTTACCTATGAGTTTTATGAGGCCATCCTACTGATAAGTTACCAAACATTTGGACATTGCTTATTACAAAGGACAATTAATAAAGTATCTTGACTGAAACATCTTTGCTCAAGACCCCAGCTCATAGCACTGTGCTTCTTAGTATACCCAGGGAATGATTTAAAAACAAAAATCAAACAAAAAACCTGGAGAAAGGACAAAGAATGAGGGAGATTAAAAACTGTGTTTGGATTCTTCTGCCGCTGCTGCTGCTAAGTCACTTCAGTCGTGTCCAACTCTGTGCAACCCCATAGATGGCAGCCCACCAGGCTCCCCTGTCCCTGGGATTTTCCAGGCAAGAGTACTGGAGTGGGGTGCCATTGCCTTCTCCAATTGCTATTCACTAGAAGGCAATGGCACCCCACTCCAGTACTCTTGCCTGGAAAATCCCATGGACGGAGGGGCCTGGTAGGCTGCAGTCCATGGGGTCGCTAAAAGTCGGACACGACTGAGCGACTTCACTTTCACTTTTCACTTTCATGCATTGGAGAAGGAAATGGCAACCCACTCCAGTGTTCTTACCTGGAGAATCCCAGGGACAGGGGAGCCTGGTGGGCTGCCATCTATGGGGTTGCACAGAGTCGGACACGACTGAAGCGACTTAGCAGTAGCAGCAGCAGCAGTGAATAGCCTACACCTGGAACATTTTAACAACAAGAATCACCTTTAAATTATGTTGTATGTTCATGTTCACATCCCTGTGATTGAAACACCAGAGAAGGTTTAAACTGAAATGAATCTAATGAGAATAGAAGAAATTCTGGTAATGTCTCAGGCTGTGTCCATGGCTGGCATGAGAAAGTGTCACCATCCAATTTTCCCTTCTTTCTCACTACAATCCTCATCACAATAAATGCTGTCTTGATATTTAACAAAAGTGCATACTCCACTGACATACTGAGCTCTCTGCAATTAGATGCACTGGCTATTTTTATTACTTCGTTTTACAGCTTTCCAATAAACCAACTCACCTATGACAGGTGGGGTTTTGAAACCAGTACAGTGGTAGATCATATGGGAAGAGGCATTAACCATGAGTAATTTACATCTTGATATCAGGTAAACAACAATAATTAGAAAATTTTATTAGGGGTGATAAAGTGAAAACAGAGTTGTTTTTAGTTTCAGTTCTGTTTCACAGATTCCAAATCTTGAGGGTCTAGTAAACACAATCCCCTTTAATCATCTCTGCATGAGCACAGTCATGCTAGTTTCAAAGCTAACAAACACCTATCCTCTACTTTGTTTGTTTAAATGATCTATTTCACTCTCAGACTCATTGTGAGATGTTGATAAACCTCATATTCATAACCCAACAGAGTCTAGATACTAAGAGGAAATTAATCAGAACAAGTAGAAATGCTGAATTCTCAATTTCAATTCCAAAATTAAAACCACTTATCCACAGTTTATATTCTGTATACCTGTATACTTTGTGGCAAAATACTTTATACAGTAGTACTCCCTCCTAGCCTTGGAGGACACATTTCAAGACTCCAGCAGATGCTTAAAACTATGGACCACACCAAACCATATATGTTCTATGTTTCTTGTTATGCATACATACCTATGATAGAGCTTAATTTATAAATCAGGTACAATAAGAGATTAACAATAATAACCAATAATAATATAGATTATAATATGCTGTAATAAAAGTTATTTGAATGTGTGTATCTGAGCAGGACCCTGTGAGGCCTTCCCAGGAAGAGCCCCCACCCATGTCCTCTGCCTGCCTTTTGCTACGGAGAAACTTTGAAAATGAAAGTGAAGTTGCTCAGTCGTGTCCGACTCTGCGACCCCATGAGCAGTAGCCTGCACCAGACTCCTCCGTCCATGGGATTTTCTAGGCAAGAGTACTGGAGTGGGTTGCCATTTCCTTCTCCAGGGAATCTTCCCGACCCAGGGATTGAACCCAGGTCTCCCGCATTGTAGACAGACGCTTTACATCTGAGCCACCAGGGAAGTCAGAGAAACTTTAGGGAAGTCAGAGAAACTTTACTCAAAGAATAAAATTAAACAGAGGAATGAGAAAATGCAGAAAGAAAGGAAAACATTCAAGCAAGTCAAAATACTACTACTTTGGCCATTAAAATCAAGGACCTTTAGTTCTTCCTCAAGGACTAGAGAATACTCTCCGCCATATCCTTTGAACTGTTTTGCAGATACTGAAACACCAGGTGGGAAAAGTTAACTCTATCTGCCCCCAAGCAGGTTGTCCCATGTGGTTGGAACCAGGTTGATGGTGTTGACTCCTGATTACCTGACCACCAACCAATCAGAAGAACGTGCACCAGCTGATGTCGCATTGCTTGTTGAACACTTTAAGTAGGGCACTATCCCTTCCAGGATAGGATACACAGTCTTGACCACAGCAGCCTGCTGTGCCCCTCTTTGCCTGGCAAAGCAGTCAAGCTATTTCTTTCTACTTCACCCAAAACCCTTGTCTCTGTGTTATTGTTCAGCACCAGTGAACAGAGGCTGAGTTTCAGCAATTCACAGTCTCTCTCGAAATATTTTATTTTACAAGTGTAAGGCTTTTTTCATCTTAAGCAGTTAAGCAGTTATATACCTTGCAGTCTGAGGTGCGACAGCAAAACTAGCACAAATTTCTTGTTCTTTGCAATTTCAAGAATAAAAGATCTGTTCTTACCGTAGGTCTTAGCAACCTCCTCGTAGGATTTCTTTCCTTCTTAAGTCACCTTTTCCCTTAGAGGAAGCACTTCACGACTTCTCTTTGGCATACCCCAATTGCCAAATCATTACTCTAGAGTTTTGGCGCCGTTATTAAGTCAGGGTCATTTGAACATAAACCCTGCTGATATGAAGACTGCGGGCCTGACTACCAAGTTGACTGGTAAGTTACTAATGGCTGGGGTTTGCTGAAGAGAGGGAGGAGTCACGGCTGAGCCAGACCACGCGAAATGTCTTCACGCGAGATTTCCTCATTCTACTCAGAAGGTGCACACGTGTGAATTGTTCTTTTCTGATGGAATAGACCAGGGTTGACTGTGGGTAACTGAAACTGTGAATGAAGTGGTGCTAATGGAAAACAAGTGAAGATCCCTGTACAAAGAATGACAAAACTCTCTTAAGGCCACTTGGTTTCTCAGATTCTCAAAGGGAAGAAATAATGGATATTATTTAATAACAGAATTTCTAGGCTTAGGGCTGTGCGTTTGTGAGGAGCCCCAATTCATATTTCCATGGACCAAAAGGGCCCCTTTCCCACCAACGTGTGAAGCAATGGGAGGTGAGACCTCACCTTAAACACCAAGTATGTTCTCTGATCCAGCATAAAAAAGGCCCTTGAAATCCTTTTCCCCAGACCGCCACACATGTTGGTGGAAGGTCTCTCCTTTACTCGATGCTCAAACTGTCGAGTCCCTCGCTGCATGACCTGCTCCTCCTCTTCTGCTGAGGCCAAAATGTGTCAAATGGACAGATGGCTCTGCCAGAGATAGTCAGATTTTGTCAAATCAAGAAAATTAAAGCCAGGCCCTGTCATAAAAACACAGCTTATGGGTCTGCCGGATGCACCAGCGAAACCGGTCTCGTTCACAGCTGCACTCCCTCCTGGCATTTCAACGTTGGCCAAATGTTGATTCGAAGCATAACTGACTCAGAAATCTCGCAGGCAACCTCTGCTTCAGCCGACACAGCCGACTGCTTTTGGGTAAGTGGTGTTTGTCAACCCCCAGTCTGAATTGCTGATCATAAAACATGAGATAATGAACCACAATTAGCTCCAGAAGAGAAGTTCCAGTCGTCTGATTCTGTCTTTTCCTGTTTTTCTTTTTTTTTTTGTCCCTTGGGAAAAATAGGAATTCTTTACTTCATCTTTCATCATGTTTTAGTATTTTCGTAGGGGAGAGGGTCTATAGTTTCTAAACTGGTTTGGTTTTCAGGTAGAATTAGAATTATAGTATTATCATTAATAGTGTGATTCTGCAAGTTAATTTATGACGGTTAAGAATTCCCTACTGAAGAAAATAAAGATCAGATACACAAAAACAGAGCCAGGGATTCAGGGGAGCTGTACCGTCTGGACCACTTCCTTCTTAGGTGTTTCTGGTTTGCCTTTGTCTTGGGGTATCTAATGTCTGTCTGACGTCCTCTGAAGGCTTATGGGTGAGCTCTGGATGGATTCTAAGGTTTCTGCATAAATCTCGGAATTCTTCATTTCCTCTGCATAGATATTCCAAAGAGCAGATGGCTTGGAAATTACTGTATCACAAAGTAAGATAAAATAGAAATGACCTTTCTTGCTCAATTACTAGTCATCATTTCATGCCAGCTGATTTGAAAGTAGCAAAATGGTTGCATCTACCTCGGTTCATAACTCAGTTTTCAGACAAATCATATATTGCCTGAGAACTAAAACCTACATTGATACTCCTGTATATGAGATAAGGTTTTCTAGAAAGAAAAGAAATGACCAGTTTTTTAAGTATCATTTTAACTATTTCTACCTGTGTTTACCTTTTGCCTCAGACCAAAAGGTTAATTGTGATTCAATCTTCCAGATCATTGAAAACTTGTGTTCATAATTCTTGTTTTCTTCTTCTTCTTTTTTATGCATAAATCCTAACCCCTAGTTTCAATGAGGCTTGGTTATTTATAATAGTAATCAACTTCTAGTATGGAAAAATATTGGCCCTTACAGTCTGAAACTATGAATGTACTATAATTTGCTAGAATTTAGTATAAACACAAGTATATGCCTGTCAAATTAAACAGCAATTAAATGACTGTAGGGTTGGAACAGGAAATAAAAAACATACTTCAAGTATCTCTCAGAGTTCATTCTTCCAAGAATAATTCCCTTTAATTAATTGGTTAGGTATTTACGTAAGTCATTTCCTTAAATCTCAGGGCAGAAGCAACCATCTATGTTTTATCTGTTTTCCCAAATGCAAGTTGATTTGAACTGAAATTTTAAAGGTGAAATAAAGCTGTCAAACCTATTTTATAATTTGCAATTAACATAAATTAAATGAGTACTACAGAACTTTGAGGTTCAGCTATTACTGAGAATTGTATTACTTATATGTTTGCTGATTTTCCTTTTGTTTCTAATCTTTAAGTAACTTACTCTGTATCCTTTTTTGTCTTTTTTTCAGCCTGTTGAAATAAAACTAAATAACTGTTTTGAAAACTTACTTGCTGTGAATTTAAAGCTACCCAGCTATTAAACAGTGTCTCTTTTCTCTACACTTTTCCTTTTAATTCTCTCAAGGGATCTAGGTAATTATTCATTTGACCTTGAAGTTTTGACGACTTTTATTTGTTATGAGCCCATGAATTCAAGATCCAGAAAAATGGTCATTACCCTTACACTGCATTCAAGCACATTATAGAAACAGAAGCGGTGGTAAATATAACACACCAAAAGTTACGGGCTTGCTACTGAAGGGGCCCAGACAGCATCAGGTAAGCACAGGAAAGGAGAAGAACCTTGAAGTGGGCATAGATGCAAAGAGAATATGTGAATGTAGGTTCTGATCTATGGAAGGGGAAGGAGCTAGCAAGGACATAGCCTGATTTTACAGCCTGAGCATTTAAGGTACGGAAGACAAAGCAGAACTGTGATTTGTAGTGCCACAAAGCATGCCTTTGCTGCTAATATCTGGCATCGTAACTGCCTTACTTGGAAAACATTTGCTGTACTTCAGATTTATTGTATTTCCATGTTATTGACAACTGAGTCGATTGTCTATTAAGCTAGTAGGAAACTGCTCTATTTTTAAGTGAGCTATTGAAGAAGCAACAAAGTGTTTTTAGTTCTCTGGTTTATTTAACAGAGTAAACAGTGAAAATATTCATGCCAGAAGTTGCTGTATAACACAGGGAGTTCTGTGGCAGCCTAGAAGAGTGGGATGGTTGGAGGGAGGTTCAAGAGGGAGGGAGCATAGATATGCTTGTGGTTGATTTGTGTTGTTGTAGGACAGAAACCAACGCAACACTGTAAAACAATTATCCTCCAATTAAAAATAAATTTAAAAAAATCACCTTATAAAGTATGGAAACCAATAGAATTCCAATCACCCTCGGAAATTTGGGTGGCGTTCTCTGTAGTTTTTGTGCGTGTGTGTGTCCATCTCTTTGTGACACCATGGACTGTAACCCACCAGCTTTACCTGTCCATGGGATTTCCCAGGCAAGAATACTGGAGGGCCTTGCCATTTCTTTCTCCAAGGGGTCTTCCTGACCCAGGGATTGAGCCCGTGTCTCATTGGCAGGCGGATTCTTTACCACTGAGCCACCTGGAAAGCCCTCTGTGTAGTTTTCAAACAAGTTATTTTAGCAGCTTGGAGACTTTTTTCAACTGAAATCACACATGGGACTCTAGTGTATAGAAGTGATAAAAAATAAGGTCAAGGCCTACCCCATTCTTCTCCAGGGCTTGTAATGAACCCTCTACACACACACACACACACACACACACACACACACACACACACAGTGTGTTCCCTGATGAGATCCAAGGGGCCCAATTTGAAAATAACCCTACTAAATGATCTCTCAAGATATCTTCCAGCCACTAATACTTTTCCCTAAGGTGCTACTAAAAATAGCACCATACTATTAATAATAATAATACTGTCCATTTTTAAGATTAAAGGACAGTACTTGGTGCTGGAGAAGACTCTTGAGAGTCCCTTGGACAGCAAGGAGATCCAACCAGTCAGTCCTAGAGGAAATCAACCCTGGATATTCATTGGAAGGACTGATGCTAAAGCTCCAATACTTTGGCTCCAATACTCTTTGATGCAAAGAGCTGATTTATTGGAAAAGACCCTGATGCTGAGAAAGATTGAGGGTAGGAGGAGAAGGGGGCAACAGAGGATGAGATAGTTGGATGGTATCACTGACTCAATGGACATGAGTTTGAGCAAACTCCAGGAAGTAGGGAAGGACAGGGAAGCCTGACAAACAATCCAAGAGGTCACAAAAAGTTGGACACAACTTAGCAACTGAACAACAAAAGCTTTTCAAGTGTCATTTTATTTTGTCATTGTCAATGTTAGTTTCCTCTCTGAAGGCACAATCCAATGGTCCACACTCTGGAGTCAGGCTGCTGCTGCTGCTGTGTCACTTCAGTCGTGTCCGACTCTGTGCG
Source organism: Bos taurus (assembly GCF_002263795.3). Taxonomy (NCBI): domain Eukaryota; kingdom Metazoa; phylum Chordata; class Mammalia; order Artiodactyla; family Bovidae; genus Bos; species Bos taurus. The sequence continues at coordinate 18,720,899 of NC_037354.1, forward strand.
ACCCCATAGACAGCAGCCCACCAGGTTCCCCCGTCCCTGGGATTCTCCAGGCAAGAACACTGGAGTGGGTCGCCATTTCCTTCTCCAATGCAGGAAAGTGAAAAGGGAAAGTGAAGTCGCTCAGTAGTGTTTGACCCTCAGCGACCCCATGGACTGCAGCCCACCAGGCTCCTCCGTCTATGGGATTTTCCAGGCAGGAGTACTGGAGTGGGGTGCCATTGCCTTCTCCGGGAGTCAGACTGCCGGATTCCAAAACTTAACTGGATGTTTACTAACTGGATGCCCTTGAAGAAATTACTTAACATGTCTGAGCCTGTTTGTTCTCATGGATAAAGTGGTTTAATAAATGTAATACCTTCTTAAAGTTTTTGTTTTAAATATGTTAATACATACAGAAACTTTAGAACAGAGCCTGGCATATAGTAAACACGCAATAAGTGTAGCTAATATTATTCAGTTCAATAAACCAAGTACCTAAAATGAACAAGGCACTAAGAGTTTTAGGCAGTAAAGAGAATCAATAATACAAAATCCTAACCCACACAAAATTTTCAACATTCCTAGAAAACCCATGTGAGGGCTTAACTTATAAGCACTTACAGAGCTGAAGAGTTTCTAAGTCTTATGAGGCTCAAGATACTCAAAATATCCATTAATTTATTTTGACCAAACTGAAAGAGAAGAAGACAGATACAAGATGCTAAATGTAATTCCAGGGTCCATTTCATTAATAATGACAGGCAAGAGCTTAACTGCTACTAGACTGTGGGCTCTGATACACTAGAATATAGAGTGGGAGCCTTCTGCATTCTCTCCACAAGCCTGTCTGTCAACAGGACCTGTATGAGCCCACAGAGACGCTGTCAGCCTGCTGCACCAAAGCATAGAGCAAGAAAAAGAAAAATAAGTCCTACCTGCAAAGTGTGGCTTAGCTGGTAAGAATGCAAAGTAGTGCAGTCACTTTGGAAGAGTTTGGTGCTTTCTTAAAAAAAAAAAAAAAAAGCTGAGTGTACCCTTACCATACATTTCATCAATCACACTCAGTAATAAAGTCATAATTTTTAAAAAATGAGAAAAGATGAATGATTAAATAACAAGTGTTTTTATATATACAATGGAATATTATTCAGTCTTTTAAAAAAAGGAAATCCTGCCACTTACAACAACATGAATGAACTTGGAAAACATTATGCTAAGGGAAATGGTAAAATAAACCAGACAGAGAAAGATAAACACTGTACGATCTCACTTATATGTCTAATCTAAAAACGTCAAGCTCACAGAACCAGAGAGTAAGTATAACAGTGGTTGCCAGGGATGGGGGTAGGGGAGGTATGGTAGTAGAGAGAAGTTGGTTAAAAACTATAATTTATCAGTTATAAGATTAATAAATTCTGGGGATCTAATATACCATGCAGTTCAGTTCAGTCACTCAGTCGTGTCCGACTCTTTGCGACCCCATGAATCGCAGCACGCCAGGCCTCCCTGTCCATGCCATGCAGTAACTGTAGTTAACGATATTGTTAATTCAATATATGTTCATGATAAAGTTAATTCAAGTATACTTGAAGTATACTTCAAATCTGCTAAGAGCAAATCTGAAGTGCTCTTACCATGCATAGAAATGTAAGTGTGTGAAGTGATGGATATGTTTATTAACATAACTGGTAATCATTTCATATTGTATATGCATATTAAATTATCACATTGCACATTCTAAATATATTTAGTTTTTATTTGTCAGCTGTACATCATTAAGATGGGTTGGGGAGAAAAGGGAATTTCACCATCTCAGCCCTGCCCATTAGTGAACCATGGCTAATGAATGTTGAGCTGTCATCAACCTTTCTAGGCTCATCAGTCCATCTCCCAAGAAGGGGAGCAAGTAAGGAGACTCTGGTTCTCAATGAGCTCTCATTGAGACAGAACCACTGGGGAAAGAAAGGGTTTAAATAAAGAGAGTGCTTTGGGTTCATACAATCATAGGGAAGCCACACTGTTCTGAGAGTCACAGTCTTAAACAGTGAAGAATTGTCAAGCTCAAGGGGCCTCCAATAGAAACAGGAGAAAGGCGACAGGAACAACTTCTCAGCACTTCCACTATGGACTAAAGGTAGTGGCAGCAAGTCGTTTCTCTGTGACCTCAGGTGGAAGGTAGGGAGAGGAAGAGAAGCATCCTCCATGCCATCTCTAACGCACACACACACTAAAAGTGGCTTGCAGCTGGCATCCCAAAGCTTGCCCAAGGAAAATGTCAGCTATCTAGAAGCACCAGTTGTTTTTATAAATGTTGATGTGGAAGAGACAGACGATATAGCATGGAAGAGGAATAGAAACAGAAAACAGTTTAGAAAGGGTAGATGAGGAATAATGGTAAGTAGGTGCCAGAACTGGAGAAGCACAGGGTTCCTGGGTCAGAATCCATGGTGGGTGGGGGTGTGGGGATAACCATTCTGTGCAGTTGAGACCCAGGCTGTAGGGAATGGAGAGCCACTGATCTCTTTGGCTTGGAGAAAGTACATGCTCAGAGAGACAACAGATAAAATGGATTCAACAGGTAACAGCACAGTTTGGAAGGTTACCCTAGCTGTGTCAGCAGAAGGTATCACAGCCCTTCTTCCTTGTCTGCCAATCCATGTCTCCTGCATTCTGCAAGACTCAGAGCAATACAATTCTTCATAGTCTTTAGCATATAAGTACATAATCTGCCTTATGATTATTGTGACCATATTACTCTGAAATTACTCTCAACCTGAATCATAGAGCTGAATCAAACCTTGGCAGCTATTTGGGCCAACACTCTCATTTCTCATTGGAGGGATTTGAAGAGAGAAAGTTTAAGGCATTTTTAACAAGGTCATACAAACAGCTAATAACTTCATATGTAATTACTTCTCTAAATTAGTTAAATTCCTTGAAGATACATCTATGCCTCGGGGTTCTAATATGTGGTCATTCAGTCTTTTTAAATACCACTTAATCCTGTACTTGGAAAATGATCGATCTTCATGGGAATATGTGCTGCCCATACTGAATGTTGGTGAATGGCATCTAGTTTTTTAAAACAGGACTCCAGTTCATTCTCAAAACCAATCCCTACAGAAAATTCTAAATTCTGTGAAAATGTTTATAGACACTTCCTAAAAAGGCTAACTTGGAGAAGGAAATGGCAACCCACTCCAGTATTCTTGCCTGGAGAATCCCAGGGACAGAGGAGCCTGGTAGGAGGCCGTCTATGGGGTCACACAGAGTCGGACATGACTGAAGCGACTTAGCAGCAGCAAAAAGGCCAACTAGATTTTCATAGTTACATAACAAAAAATGTCAATCTGACTTTTTCCAATCACAAGAATTTGGGACATCAAGAGAATATTTCCTACAAATATAGAAAATATTGAATAGAAAAAATAAATAGGTGAACAGCAACCATGGAGCTAGGATATTAAATCTAACATATTTGGTTCTATTTGCAATACTTATATTAGTGATGAACTACCATTTCTACCATGGGTGTAAGATTTCAGCCTTTCTTTCTTTCTGGGAACTTTGTATTACTAGTACTTAACTTCAAGAGGTCAATTCTTAGAATAAAAATATAGCAATGAAACCTTGAGCCAATTTTGCAGAGCTTCTGGGAGATTTGCATACCTACAAGTAACCAATATTGCAGCTTCTTCTAATTGCTAGATTATACCTTCTGCTGAATAACCACACCTCTTCAAGAACAATCACTGTAATCGATAACAGTCACTTTAGATGGTGACTTTTAGATAAAGCTTAAATAGAAAGTTTCATTAATTGAGTACACAGTGTATTTTAAATATGTGTCTTGGTTTTATTCTACTTCCAAAGTAACCTCTAATCAAGCCTTAGTAAATGCCTCTAAAATGTTAATTGTTTGATGCCTGAATGCATTTAACTGGCTGTCAGCATGGGTTGGCAGACAGAGACAGAATATTTAGATGCTTTTCCCTAACCTATAGAAGAAAACCTCTCTTGCTCCTTCAATGTTTATAAATTCTACATTTTGGTTTGAAGATATCTTAGAATAACAATATCATAATTTGTTTCTGTTTATCTGATTTGGGCTTCCCAGGTGGCACAGTGGTGAAGAATCCACCCGCCAACGCAGGAGGTGCAATAGATGCAGGTTTGACCACTGGGTGGGGAAGATACCCTAGAGAAGGAAATGGCAACCCACTCCAGTGTTCTCGCAGGGAAAATTCCACAGACAGAGTCTGGCAGGCTACAGTCCATGGGGTTGCAAAGAGTCGGACACGACTGAGCTCGCATGCTTTTAACTATTAGAGGCAACATTTTGTATATTCCATAACTTTTCCTCAATTCTAACGATAGAGATGATAATTCCTCACTTCTAGAGGTCTTACAAGAATGGTGAAAGCTTCTACCCAACTCCCAGCTGAGAAAAAATGGAGGAGGAACATTGCTCCTCTTTCTCAAACTTACTACCTTCCCCAAGGAAACAGGAATGACTAATTACTAGGGCCCTAGAAAAGAAACTCTGGGTTTGCTTTTTTTCTCAAATTACCTTGCTCAAAGGAGGAACTCTCACTGATTGAAGAAAAAGATGCTTGCTAAAACATATTAACTTTTAACTGTTACACTATCTGCCCTTTCTCAGAAGCAAGACTGAAAGAGCTGAGTGACTGTAGAAAGCCAAACACAACTCAACACAAGGCTGACACAGGCTCATACAGAAAACTGCACATGGCATTGCCTCTGCTCAGACAGAAAGACACCGCAAATCCACAGGTACAGAGGTGAACTCGTAGTCACACCATCTTTCAGAGAAGTCCCTTCCTTCGTGTTCCCCAGCTCAGGAAATAGCACCACAAACTACCAAGCAACGGTAGACTTCTCTACCCCTGCTGCCATATACGGAAAGCAGGCATGGACTCCAGACCACATACATCTTAAATGTAGTCGCCAGTCCAGATTAGTCAGCATATACAGATATTTTGATCTCCATCTATATAATTTCTCCTTCCTTATTATTTTCCTTCTCCTTCGCATTTTAAAATTTAGAAATAGAAATCGAATTTAGAAATAGAAGAATTATAATACAGTGAATTAAATAACAACTTTACAAGGAAAAATAATGTACCAAATTAAAGATCTACTTTAATTGTAAGACATTTGCATCTAAAAATGTTCAAATGTAAGGGCCAAAGGAGCCTGGAAATTACAATAGATGGAAACTATCTACCAGTTATATGTTTCCTTATCTATGAGTGAAAGAAATATGTAATTAGTAATAAATGTTCATTGTCTTAGGAAAGGTTGTTTTGAATTTTGTTACAATATATTGACTTCCCGGGTGGCTCAGCGGTAAAGAATCTGCCTGTCAATGCAGGAGCTGCAGGAGATACGGGTTCAATCCTTGTATCAGGAATATCCCGTAGAGGAGGAAATAGCAAATACTCTCTAGTACTCTTGCCTGGAAAATTCCATAGATAGAGGAGTTTTGTTGGCTACAGACATGGGGTCACAGAGTCAGACACAACTAATGACCAAGCTGCTGCTGCTGCTAAGTCGCTTCAGTCATGTCCGACTCTGTGCAACCCCATAGACGGCAGCCCACAAGGCTCCCTCGTCCCTGGGATTCTCCAGGCAAGAACACTGGACTGGGTTGCCATTTCCTTCTCCAATGCATGAAAGGGAAAAGTGAAAGTGAAGTCGCTCAGTCCTGTCTGACTCTTCGCACTCCCATGGACTGCAGCCTACCAGGCTCCTCCATCCATGGGATTTTCCAGGCAAGAGTACTGGAGTGGGGTGCCATTGACTAAGCACAGCACCATAAAAAAGTAAAGAAATGGACCATAAAGAAAGCTGAGTACCGAAGAATTGATGCTTTTGTCTTGGAGAAGACTCTTGAGAGTCCCTTGGACTGTAAGAAGATCAAACCAGTCAATCCTAAAGGAAATCAGTATTGAATATTCATTGGAAGGACTGATGCTAAAGCTGAAGCTGATGAGAAGAACTAACTCATTGGAAAAGACCCTGATGCTGGGAAAGATTGAAGGCAGGAGGAGAAGGGGATGACAGAGGATGAGATGGTTGGGTGGCATCACCAACTCAATGGACATGAGTTTGGGTAGGCTCCAGGAGGTGGAGGACAGGGAGGCCTGGAGTGCTACAGTCCATGGGGTCACAAAGAGTCAGACACGACTGAGCGACTGAACTGAAGCACAGCACAATATCTTACTGGAATAACAGAACCTTCTACTACTGAAGTCACATGGTTTCCAGAATTATCTTTCTCCTAGCACCATCAGGCATGACTAAAACTTTGACCACCATCGCATCCTTCCTTCTTTGCTGACACAACTGGGCCCACCAAGCTTAGATAAAGGCTTTCTATCTGTCATAGTCTTCACTGTTATCCCAGTCTACTGGGAACAAAGTATCTTATGGCGGAGAAGGAGTTCATCAGTAAAAAGCAAATGATGAAGCACAAGCTGTCCTTGGATTATAGAGAAAAGGTAATACTGGGTCAGGACGAAACCCTGAAATTGTAAAAGACTAGGAGATGTGACTACTGTGGGGAAAAAAGCCTCAATCCTTCACAGTCAAGATTTTTTTCAATTTTAAGCCACATACCAAGAGTGACTGCAAAGTCTTTGTATTAATACAACTGCTGCTGCTGCTAAGTAACTTCAGTCATGTCCGACTCTGTGTTACCCCATAGACGGCAGTGCACCAGGCTCCCCCATCCCTGGGATTCTCCAGGCAAGAACACTGGAGTGGGTTGCCATTTCCTTCTCCAATGCATGAAGTGAAAAGTGAAAGTGAAGTCACTCAGTCATGTCCAACTCTTAGCAACCCCATGGACTGCAGCCTACCAGGCTCCTCCATCCTTGGGATTTTCCAGGCAAGAGTACTGTTTGCTAGATGGGAATAAAAGGCTGTCCAGGAGTGAAGCTTACAAATTTATCTTGCAAGAAGAGTTGTAACAGTCTAGGAGGCTCTAGTGTTATATAAGGACACATATTGTGAACGTGAACGTGAAGTCTTCAGTCGTGTCTGACTCTCTGCGACCCCATGGACTGTAGCCTACCAGGCTTCTCTGTCCATGGGATTTTCCAGGCAATAGTACTGGAGTAGATTGCCATTTCCTTCTCCAAACATATTGTGAAAGAACCTATTTATTCAAAACGTAAATTTGTATCCATCAGAAAAGGATTTAAGATATCTAATGATTATAATTAGCTTCAGGAACAAACAGCATGAAATATAAAATTGTTACTGACCCCATAATAAATAGATTATGGCCAATCCCAGGAAAACCTATAACCTGCCTAGAGTAGAACTCAAAAATATATTTTCCGTACAGACAATGAGTCAAGCTTGTTTCTTTTCCTTGAGTAGATTATGGGTGCAGTAAAAAGTAAAGAGTAATGCTATCCTGAACTAGCCTGTAGCTTGTGTCACCATCTTTATGTTACATGACCTCTTTACTCTAAACTTGAAGAAGATTCATTTGTCTTTTGCAAATGATTCAAAAAATAGACTGAGCTTGAGCTGTGGCGCTGGTTGGCCCACGTCTTAGGGGTGTAAGTACCAGAGAACAGTTTTCCCTCATTAATGAGCGATCACAGGCCACTATATCCATTTATCCTTTACTCATTTATTCAAAAATTGAATGCCTACTATGTGCTATGCACTGCTACTGGGGCCAAGGATACAGTAGTAAATAAAAGGGAAGCTTGGTTTTCTGATGCATTTTTGGCTTCAAGATCTCGATTTGGATTTCAAGAACCTGATAGTTAAGGTTCTGAAAAATTCTGTCAAAATTAGGGCATACAAAATATAAAGAAGAGAAAAAATAGCTTGAACATGAGAAGCAGGCAGGATTTCTTCTCTCATGCTTTCTTTAAAAAAAAAAAAAAAACTAAGAAAAGAGAAAGTTCAGAAAAAAAAAAATAGCAGCCTTTTCAGGGGGAAAAAAGGCTATTCTGTAGATACATTTTATACAAAATCAATAGTCTCAGTCAAAACACTAGCCATGAAGAGAATAGTTCAGGATCAGGCTGAACACTGAGAAATTTAGTATTTGAAACATATTCAGGAATAAGAATACTGGTTTTAATGAGTTGAGAACTATTTTCTTCAATCAAAGTTTCTAGAACAATAAGCAATAGTCTATCAACAGCCAGGAGGTGAGTTGTTGTTTATACATTAAAATGTTAAGTTAGCTGAAATCCAGGGAGTGTTTTAATTGCCATTCCTGCAGAGAAAAATGTCAAAGAGAAAATCTTCAAGTTATTCAGAGGTTGTGGGGGTTGTAATACATGATTAGAACACAAGCTTGTCCATCAAATTCACCCTGTGCCCAGAGTATGTTGTGCTCATGGATAGCTATGCCAAGTTTGCTGCTCACAGCTCTGCTTTCAACATCAGCTCAAGTACATTTAAGAACTGCAAACTAAGAAAATAGATGTGGACAATAAGTCCTCCTTTTTAAATCAAATAACAGTCATCATGCCATTTTGTGAGGGCACAGATGGTAGTAGTTAACAGATTTCTCCATAATCATTAAAATAAAGGCAAGGAGCCAGATTGCACTAATTGAAGAAAAACATACTTGCAAAACATAGTAACTTTTAATTGTTGCACTATCTACCCTTTCTCTGAAGCAAGATTGAAAGAGCTGAGTGACTTTGGAAAGCCAACCCCAAGGCAAAGCTGACACAGACTCAGACAAGAAACTGCATACGACGTTGCCTCTACTCAGATGGCAGTGCCACCTTAAATTCACACATACAGAAGTGAACTCCTGTTCACACCACCTTTCACACAAGTCCTTCCTCAGTGTCGCCCAGTTCAGGCAATAGCACCGTAAGCTACCAAGCCTCCCGAACCGCCATTCTGGCAGTCAGCTTCAGTTCCTCACACTCTCCTGCACCTGGACACCTAACCCATCACTCACCCAGTATCAAATCCTCCCGGTTCTATGATGAGAAAACATTCTGAATCAATGCTTTTCTTGTCCCTACCATAGCTTATTTCACCAGCAGAAGAAAGAGTAATCACTTTTGGATGGAGATACCATCGTATGGCGATGCTACAATTATTTTATGCACAATAAGTGGCATTCAATTTAAAAAATACTAGGAAAGACAAGACACAGGATTTTACAGCTAAAATCCAATAAAAAAAAAAAGAAATAGACCTACATTTAAATGAGATGTTGGGCTTAAACTATGAAAATCTAAAATAACTGTAATTATTATGTGTAGAAAATAGAGGACAAGATGATGGAAATAAAAGAGGAATTTCTTCAGATTGTAGGAGTCACTAATAAAGAACACAATATAAATTCTAGAATTGAAAAATATTAATACCATAACTAATATGAAATCCTTAATAAATCAGTTCATACATTTGATATAGAAGAAAACAGAACTAGAAAACTAAAACACTGGCCATCATAAACAGAGAAAAAAAGGAATAAAAAATATAGAACCAAGTGTTAGAGATGGATAAGAAACTATAGGGGGAGAAGGAATAAAAATATAGAACCAAGTATAAGAGACAGAGACGAAACTGTGAACAAAATTCCAGAGGAGGAGGAAAAGAATCAGGAAAATGGCAATATTTAAAGACACATTGGCCAAGAATTTTCTAAACCTGAAAAAAAAAAAAAAACACCTCAGCTCACTGATACAAGAAACACATGCAGGATAATTTCAAAGGGAAATACACCTAGACAGATCACACTAAAGTGGCTAAAATGAGGGGAAAGGTAGTGAAATGTAAACAACAAAAGGAAAAATACTTAACTCTCAGTGGAGAAGAACAAGACTGGAGCTGCCTTCTCCATAGATGTTAATAGAAGGCAGAAAAGAACAGAAAGCTTTCTTTGAAATGCTTTGTACCAAATAACTGCCTAGTTAGTATTCAGTGTCCAGTAAAATATATATATTTTTTTTCTTAAGTTTAAAAGTGAAATGGAGGTGCTTTCAGGCACACACACACACACACACACACAAATTGTATACACCTAAAAGTAATTAATCTGTGTTTAACTTGCACGGAAATAATAATAATAAAGTGAATCAGTATGTTAAGGCTAGAGAAAAATGATCCTGAGGGGAAACACAGAAATTCATTTCAAAGAAAGCATTCTGAGTAATCAGTTTTATTCTTTTACTATTGCATTTCCAAATACATTAGGCTGTGAATTATAAATCCTTATTCTTTTAGTGGTTACTCGAGAGGTTAAAACAGACATCCTTGGCTTGTTACAGTCAATTATTAATTAGTGCTTCAATGACTTTTCAGACAAGCTTAGGTTCTTAAAGTTCTTTATTGCAGTCCACTACATTCTCCCACTTTGTGTGATTCTGTCATTCAAATTGATGCTACAAGTACCTTACCATATCAGAATATATTAAATATTCCCACAATGCTTAATTAGCATTGTTTAATACAGTCAATATGCTTTCATTTATATTTATACACATTTTTACAATTTTTCTTGCTCCCTTTCCTCATTCATTTTTGTTTTTTACTGTTGGGGAAATTTCCACTTTTTTGAAGAACATCCTTTTAATGCCAGTCTACTAAACCATCCCCTAGAGATGGATATGGCAACTCACTCCAGTATTCTTTCCTGGGAAATTCCATGGACAAAGGATCTTGGTGGGCTACAATCCATGGGGTCACAGAATCAGACACAACTTAATGACCAAATGACTAGTAACAAAATCCCTTTGTTTTTGCTTCTCTGGAACTGTATTCATTTTGCTCACATTTTGGGGGGAATATTTTGCCAGGAATAGAATTCTAGGTTGACAGATGTTCTCTTTTATCTCTTTAAAATGATATCCATTTTCATTTCTTTTGAAAAATCAGTCAGTCTTATTGTTCTTTTGATGATACTACTTTTATTCTCTGATGGCTTATTAAGTTTTTCTTGCCTTTGCTTTTCAGTAAAGCTAAGGAACAATTTTATTAGTATTTATTTTGTTAGAGGTTTATAGAATTTCTGGAATCTGTGGCTAAGTTTTCCTTTCATCAATTCTGAAAATTCCCAGGCATTCTCTCTTTAAACACTGTTCCAGTTATATTCTCTCCTCCCCTTTCTGCAATTCCAACAATATATATATATATATATATATGTTTCATATTCTCTTACCATTTCATATGTCTCCTTACAAGCATCTCTACTTCCCATCCTTTCTTCTCTCCATGCTTCAATCTGGATTTTTTTTTTTTACAAACTTGTCTTCCAGTTCACTATTTCTCTCTTTATCTGTGTCAATAGGCTGTTAAATACATCTCTGGTGTTCTTAATTTCAATTATTGTGTTTTTCAGTTATAGAATTTGTTTTAAAAAAAATAGTCTTTATTGAATTTGTTACATTATCACTTCTGTTTTATTTTCTTGTTTTTATTTTCTTTCCTTTGGCCCCAAGGCATGTGGAATCTTAGTTCCCCAACCAGGGATCAAATCCGCAGCCCCTACATTGGAAGGTAAAGTCTTAACATCTGGACTCATGAGGGAAGTCCCAATTACAGAATTTCTATTTGATCCATTTTATTGATTTGTGTTCTCATGTGAAATTCTCCATCTTATTTCCTATTTTCTTAAACATGTTGACCACAGTTACTTTAAAATTCATGTCTGATAATGTTAGTATCTTAATCACCTTTGGATATATTACTGTTTATTTTTTTATCTTGCCCTGTTCATTGAGGTGTGCTAATTTTTATTGAATGTGGACATTTTACATGAGAAAATTATAGTGGCTTTGAATATTTTCCACCCAAGAGGATTTTCTCTGTCATCTAGCCAACAGCTGATGTAAAACACATACAACAATCACATTAACTTCATCATAGACAGAGCATGCTGTCTTAAGATACGGTTTCAGTCTTTAATGTGTGTGTGTGTGTGTGTGTGTGTGTTAGTTGCTCAGTCCTGTCTGACTCTTTTGTGACCCCATGGACTGTAGCCCACCAGGCTCCTTGGTCCATGGGATTCTCCAGACAAGAATACTGGAGTGGGTTGTCATTTCCTTCTCCTGTCTTTAATGGAACCCCACTAAAAGTCCCAACCAAGAAGTTCCCAAATTTCAATTTAACTTTCCTTAACACCATAAGGCTGCAAAAACTCTATTTATATTCACTTGCTTTATGATTGACTCTTCATATTTCTGCCCTATACATACTAAGAATTCAGCAGAAGCCTCAGCGGAAAAAAAAAATTATCAAACTTACTTCTCTGTGCTCCTTTCTCTCAGAGTTCTTGGCCTCTCTATTTCTGGCTACTTTGACAGCCTCAAACTTCAGCTTTTATATCTTCCTTTCAATTAATTTCCATGAGATTGCTTAAAACCGCTAAATTCTCTCTTTCTCAGCTTCCCTCATGGATCAGCTGGTAAAGAATGCGTCTGCAATACAGGAGACCTGGGTTCGATACCTGGGTTAGGGAGATACCCTGGCGAAGGGAAAGGCTACCCACTCCCTATTCTGGCCTGGAGAATTCCATGGACTGTCTAGTCCATGGGGTCACAATGAGTCAGACATGACTGAGCGACTTTCTCACTACTTCTCAGCAGCCACCTTCTTCAGGACTCTCAGCCCTTCCACATTTCCTGCCCTCCTCCCTTCACTCCCTCTCAGATCCCTTCTCTGTTCCTATCAGCAAATGACGTAAAGGGTAAATGAAGCACACGGAATGTTAAATTCACTCTCAAAGAGCTCTAGTTTGTCTGGATCCTACTCCTCAAAGCCTGGCTGTCTCAGAGGCACTCTGGTGCCTTTCAAAGAGATGGATTTTTAAAATTTATTCAGATTTTCCAGTTGTTCCCAGAAGGACCTTTGATATGCTCCGTGATACTCTATCATAGCTAAAAATGCAGGCCTCTATCATATTCAAATTTTGCGTTATTTGTGAAAACAGACTTTCCTTGAGTGGGTAGTACTACCAAGAGCAAATGAACAAGTTTGTTCTTCTTCCCTACCATCCTCTTTTAAAAGAGACAGTAAAAACACAATATTATCACTATATAAGTTAAAAAAAAAAATTCTTACATGCTACCTTATTTGAGAAAACTTATATATAATTTTGTTCTTTTGAAACATGGACCTCAGTGGAATCAGAGACAAGAGCAAACCTCCTGCCTCTGTCTCCCTCCTGGAAAAGCATCACACATGTACCCCCATCCCCCGTGATACGTATCCACTAAATTTCACTAAAGCAAATTCCAATTTACCTTGTCATTATTTTGTGATTATAAGACCTTTTCTGATTAGAATTAAATATTGCTGTCCAGGATAATACATTTTGTTATCAGAGTGACTTTACCTATTCCTTGATCTTCTTTGGAGGCTCAGTCAGTAAAGAATCTGCCTGCAGTGCTGGAGACCCAGGTTTGATCCCTGGGTTGGGAAGAGCCCCTGGAGTAGGAAATGGCAACCACTCCAGTATTCTTACCTGGGAAATCCCATGGACAGAGGAGGGCTTCAGTCCTTGGGGTCACAAAAGAGTCAGACACGACTTAGTGACTAAACCACCACCACCACCTCGTCCTTACTTCCAGCAAAACTAAGTATATTTGCTAGTTAATGGTCCTCCTACCAATAAAAATTTGCACGAATCATCCATGTTTCATTTAGAAGTGGGCAATCTGCCTAGTTCATTCTCAGACCAAACAGAGGGCTTGAAGTACAAATAAATTTCTTCCAGAACTAGGGTGAAAGAAGGCTTAGACACAAGAATTTCTAACCTTAAACACAGAAATAAAAAGAACACATCTGTATTTATACTATGTTCTCATGAGAAAGGTAGATTATTGTTTCTGGGCAACCAGTCTATTCTTGCCTATATTTACATACATATATTATTTTTCCCCAACAGATCTGTTACTGAATAGTTTTGTGAAAATCAAAACACATTTCCAGTTATCCAAATGAGAATTCTATTTAAATGAACCAGGGGTTAAATCATTTTCTAATTGAAAGAAGATTTCAAATTACTTTTCAGACATACAGATGGCCAATTACATATCAGATATTAGTCTTATTAGTGAGTTCTGGGCTTTCCTTGACTCTTCCTTTCCCTATCTATTAGGATTTAATCCAAGGGTTTGAAAGTATTAATTCCTTGTTAATACATTGATCCAAGGCTGACTGATAACTCTCCATGGGAACTTTTTTTGCAAGTCTTTCTCACTAAATTACACCTTGCCACAAGCAGATAAGTTATCATTGAAACTTCCAAAATGAATAGCCAGACTTGACTTCTCTGTATTTCTCGTAACCAGTCTGCCATCATTCCAGGCAGTGCACAGAGTACCAAATCTAAGAGCATTAGGATTTCCCCCATGCTTCAGTAAGCAAAATACTAGACTTGAACACTGTACACGAATTATCCCACTGGGCTGCCTTTCTCTAGACAACCCACCTGACTTGGTCAGTATTAATTTAAGAGCACATAGTATAATAATGGGACCAGTGCAGGACAGAAAGCCTGACAGGCCAGGTCTAAGTCTTGGCTCTGTCATTATAAACTGTGAGGTCATGGGATGCTTCTTAATCACCTGACCTCTGTTTCCTTATTACCAAACTAAGGACTACCCATGTTTTATAGTTTTTTCAGAATCTATGTTTTTATCTATATAAAAATTATAGTTTTTTAAATCTATTTTTAAAAAATCTATGTGGAACTACTTATAAGCTCTAAGTAATGTAAAAGATGGGGCTTCCCTGATGGCTCACTGGTAAACTATCTGCCTGCCAGTGCCTACCAATGTAGGAGCCTCAGCTTTGATCACTGAGTTGGGAAGATCCCCGAGTTGGGAAGATCCCCTGGAGAAGGAAATGGCAACCCACTCCAGTATTCTTGCCCATATAATCCCAAGGACAGAGGAGCCTGGTGGGCTACAGTCCATGGGAGTCACAAAGAGTCAGACAGGACCTAGTGACTAAAACAACAGCAATGTAAAAGGTGAAGAATGGTATTTATTATCATTATAATTATTATGTTATAGGCTTAATATAAAAGTACAGCTACTAATCTCAAAGAATTATATAGTAGAACCATGCCTATGCTACCGCCAGTTACCCATTTCTTTCAAGAAATATGCCATGTGAACTAGTTCACTGCAATAAAATAATTCAATTGCTACAAGCTTTAGAGAAGGTAAATTTCTATTTATAAGCCTAATTTAAATCCTGCTGTATTTAAATTGTGCTTAACTGTATCCCAGGAAATAGCCACTCTGAAAAGAGGTAGGTGTTCATTAGGGAAGCAAAGCTGCATTAATCTCACCATTACTCTTACACTGATTTCTTATCTGCCTTTAAAGCTGTGTTCCAAGGAGGTCAACATAGTGAAAATGTGTTAGAAAGTGAGAATTGAATAAACTAGGTTCTATGACCGAAACCATGCCTCTAAAAGTGATTAAGGTACCTCGTATTCACAAAATAAACTCTGAGGTCAAAAACTAATACTAAACCACCTGCATTTTTATAGGCTAGCAGCTGAAGACTGAATGCTTTCTTCTCTCAAAGCAAAAAATGATTCTTTCTTTTCTTTCTTCCTTCCTCTCCTTTTCTTTCTTCCTTCCTCTCTTTTTCTCTTTTCAACACTTCTATTTCTTAAAGCCATTTTACACAACCATTCATTATCTAACTCAGCTCCCAGAAGGCCAAGTGCTGTCCCTAACAGGAGTCTGAGTTTGCACAAGGGATTCCCTCTGTGTCAGTGACAGTCAACAGATTCCTGGATACCTCTCACTGTTGGTTAAAACATGTGTGGAGATGTAGGTTCATTCACACCACACATAAAACCCCTCCAGTGTGTGAGAAAACGTGAAAGTAGAAGTGTGTCTAAGAATAATGAAAGTATTGCTACAAGTTGGAATTGCCAAAAAAAAAAATAAATTGTATCAAAGCCTGGTCTACTTGACTTTGCCCAGGGCTGCTGATGTCATCAACATCAGATCATAGATTGTTAATCAGAGGTAAGCAACATGTTACATAAGAGAAGCTGCTTAGTATCTTTCAGCCTTGGTTGCCCTCTCAGTAAAAGTTTCTGAAATCTGTTCCATGTGTATAACACTCCATATGCCTTATCTTATCTGGTATCCCTCTATCTATTGAGGTTTCATTAGAGTCAAACATATATGTTGGTATATATTCTTAACTGTCAATTGTTACCAAATAAAAGTAGTAAGTATCAAGAGTACGGATGGGGAAAGCTTACCAGCTATTAAAATACGAATTAAATGATCAGTTTTTTATCTACTTTGGTTTAACTAATATATAAAGAATAGTGTCTACAACTGAATAGATACTGGATAAATATTTGCCAAATCAATCAGTGTATTTATCAATGAGAAAATAATGTCTGGTCAAAACATTGCAGGAGTAATTAAGAATGGCACCCCATTAGTGATTTTTATTATGCAACAGGTTAGTTCATATAGTGGCTCTTCAACAGTGTGTCCACAGACATTATTACTCATATTTATAGCCACAGGAAAAGTCTCTAATACCTTTAAAATACTCCTTGTTGTCTGTGGTAGAAATATTCACGTGCTCACTTTATAAAAGTTGCAATATATAGCCACCATGGTGGTATAATATCAGGGATTAAAGAACTCGGAGTCTTTTTCTTTCTCTGTCCTTTGTAGCTTTGGAAACTGCTGGTTAAATATTTCATTTACGTTTAATAAAGGCAAAGGCTTTGATTACACAGGCAAAAAAATAAAATGTAAGATATTACTAATATAAATATTGTAGAATTAATTCTATAGTCATTAGTCACTAAAATAAGTGTATTTATTTAAATTATAATATTGGAAATATGTTCTGCTCCAGATTAAAACATTAGCAAATAAGTTTCTTTAATAAAAATTTTCAAAGGTATAAAGCATAGGGACTTTCCTGGCAGTCCAGGGGTCAAGACTTTGCCTTTCAATGTAGCAGAGGGCTGATTCAACCCCTGGTCATAAAGCCTTGGGGACAAAAAAGCCAAAACATAAAAAGAGAAGCAATATTGTAACAAAGTCAATAAAGACTTTTTTTAAAAGGCATAAATCATATATAAAAAGAATTTGTTTTTCATTGCTAAAGTTGCAAACAGCAAAATTGGACTGTAGCCTGCCAGTCTCCTCTGTCCATGAAATTCTCCAGGCAAGAATACTGGAGTGGGTAGCTGTTCCCTTCTCCAGGGGATCTTCCTAAGCCAGGGATTGAATCTGGGTCCACATTGCAGGCAGATTCTTTACCAACTGAGCTACCAGAGAGGCCCTCCAAATATTTTACTAGTAGAGGAAAGCAAGAAATAAGCACTTAAGGGTCTCTTAAATGAGAGAGAGTGGCCCAATGGTTAAGAATCCACCTTGCAATTCGGAGGACATGAGTTCCATCCCTGATCCGGGAAGATCCCACATGCCGAGGAGCGACTAAGCCCCTGTGCCACAACTACTGTGCCCATGGTCTAGAGCCTGTGAACTGCAACTAGCAAGCCCACGTGCACCCTCCAGTCCATGCTCCGTAATGAGAGAAGCCACTGCAGTGAGAAGCCTGTGCACCATAAGGAAGAGGAACCCCCGCTGGCCACAACTAGAGAAAGCCTGCCAAGACCCTGAGCAGCCAAAAATAACTAACTAAATAAGTAAATAAAATTTTAAAAAACTGAAATGAGCACCGAACTTTTTAGTAAATGATAGGAAGGGGGCTCCCAAAGGTGATAGTGACTAGAAGGAGACGAGTTGTAGCGTCATGAATCTCCAAACAAAATGTGAAGCGATTACTGCCTACAATGAAATGAACACAATCTTAAAAACAAGAATTACCATTTGGGGCTCTTTCTATGAACTCTCATTAATAGTCACAACAAGGCCCAGAAATATCAAGCACCTCTTGAGAGAGTTAATTCTTAGATAAGGAGTTTGGGGCCCTTGAGGAGGAGGAGAAAGGGATCTGGGGCTCTCGAGGAGGAGAAAGTGACAAACATTTTTTTTCCTAAATTGTTTTGTCTTAGTCACATAAGACATTTTTTCTTAAACTCTGAGTTGTTATGACAACAATCTTTAACTTTCCTTAAGCCCAGAGCTAATGATTACACAACAAAACTACTCATCTTGCTCAAGGGTATGTTTTTCCTTATGTTTCCAGTCGCTCAGTCGTGTCTGACCCTTTGCGACCCCCATGGACTGCAGCACGCCAGGCTACCTTGTTCATCACCAACTCCCAGAGCTTGCTCAAACTCATGTTCATTGCATCAGTGAAGGCATCCAACCATCTCATCCTCTGTCATCCTCTTCTCCTCCTGCCTTCAATCTTTCCCAGCTTCAGGGTCTTTTCTAATGAGTCAGCTCTTCACATCAGGTGGGCAAAGTATTGAAGTTTCAGCTTCAACATCAGTCCTTCCAGTGAATATTCAGGACTGATTTCCTTTAGGATTGACTGATTGGATCTCTTTGCCTTCCAAGGGATCAAGTATTTAAGACCTTGATAAGACTAGCAAGTGGGGCACTCTCCATCCCCCTTCTGATGTCTTTGTCAGAAGATTTCTCTGTCCTTCATCACTCTAATAAAACTTCTGCCACACAAAAGCTCTGAGTGATCAAGCCCAGTCCTTGGTCCTGTAGCTAAATCTTCTTCGTAGATCACAAATCCAACATCGTTCACCATAAGCTATCACTCTACTACAAGGCCATTCAACCAAAGATCAGAACTAGGTTTTTGTAATGACAAAGCCCAGTGTGATTCAGTCAAACCATCCTCTTTCTCTCATCCTTGAATGAGCACCTTTGGCTTTGTTTTGAATTGTATTATCTTAGTTTGGAGGGCTTTCCTGATGACTCAGCAGGTAAAGAATCCGCCTGCAGTGCAGGAGACACAGGTTCAATCCCTGGTTTGGGAAGATCCCCTGGAGAAAGAAATGGCAACCCACTCCAGTACTCTTGCCTGAAAAGTCCCATGGACAGAGGAGCCTGGTGGGCTACAGTCCATGGGGTTGCAAAGAGTCAGGCACGACTCAGTGACGGAGCATGCATACATACATGTTTTAGTTTGGGGATTAATAGAATACACTAAGCCTCTTCTCTTGCTATTTTTGGCATTTCTAATAATATTTTTCTGATTATTAAAAATCTATACTAGAAAAAATAAGCAAAATTGTGCAACAATGGAAATGCCGCTATGCAGGTATAAACAAAGTGTACATTTCAGTATGTGTTCTCCTCTTTTTAGGTATATGAATGTATGTACCAGTTAATGTGTTTTTATACATATATATGTATATATCTCTATATCCTTAAGATGTGACCTTTTTACTTGAATTTTCCTTTGCCATTACACTTTGTAATAACAGGACTTCTAACACTGCCTTCTATTTTGGTTATACTACCATTTCTTGCACCATTTTCCTTTTGTTGAACCTTTACTTTGTTTCCAGCTTTGTTTACATTAATTTATTCTGTTATTTCCTCACCTAGAAGTTAGCAACTGAACTATCTAATCTATGAAAATATTTTTGAAAAAAACTCTCTTCCAAGAAAACTTAAAGGTGGAAAATGTGAGTTATTTTCTCACAACTCATTGGTTGTGAGTTTGATGAAAAGGTGCTTATATAATTTCAAGCTCAGATATAATCAGACAAGTTTTTCCAACTCAAATATGTCATTTTCATTTTGTCAGTAATGCCTCTTATTGTTTCTCTTTGGATGCTACTGTTTCCTTTTATACACTTTCAAGTGAGTCAGCTTAACAGAATAATCACATATTGAGATGATAGGTGGTAAAAGCAACTCAAAAAACAATCATTTATAATCATAAAAAACATCCTATGATTTTGAAACATAAAGCAAAAAGAGGAGATAAATGCAAATAATTTCACCAGCCTTGCATGTCTTAAGCTAAATTAGTCTCTTTCTTAAGAAGAAAAAAAAAATCAATTTAAGATAATTAGGAGGATTTCATTTTTATCATAGGACAAGGAATCAATAGGACCCAAATCAGTGAGACCATTTGAATATATATATATATATATATATATGCTGCTGCTGCTGCTAAGTCGCTTCAGTCCTGTCCGACTCTGTGCAACCCCAATAACGGCAGCCCACCAGGCTCTGCTGTCCCTGGGATTCTCCAGGCAAGAACACTGGAGTGGTTTGCCATTTCCTTCTCCACTGTGTGAAAGTGAAAAGTGAAAGTGAAGTCACTCAGTCGTGTCCAACTCTTAGTGACCCCATGGACTGCAGCCCACCAGGCTCCTCCATCCATGGGACTCTCCAGGCAAGAGTACTGAAGTGGCTTGCCATTGCCTTCTCCGATATATATATATATATATATATATATATATATATATATATATATATACACACATACACATACACATACACACACACACACACACATACACATATTTGACATGTAACAGTACTGAGCTACCAAAAAAATTCAAATATAATGAATAGTATTTTTATTAAAGGATTAGCCAGAAATTACCATTCATTTTAGGTCCTAATGGTTAAAACATTTTTCAAGTTTCCATTTTTGACCCTGGTACAAGTCGAAGACACAGAGAAAAGAGACTAGAATTATTAGAAGAAGATGTAATTGAGAGAAAGAGTTTGAACAGGATACAAAATAAGAGGCACAACTAATTAAATATTGATGTATCAATGCCATTTGATGAACACTGGACATTCAAAGAAAAAATACAGTTCATGAGACCTTCAAAGCCACTCAGATATTCCATCTCATTTGCAAATTTTAAAAACACAGATCTTTTAAACAGAAACTACCTTTTGAAAATTAGAGGGCCTTCCCTGGTGGTCCAGTGGCTGATTCCCAAGGCAGGGAGCCTGAGTTCAATCCCTGGTCAGAAACCTATATCCCACATGCCGCAACTAAAGACCCCATGTGCCACAACTGAGACTTGCCACAGCCAAATAAATAGACATTAAAATAAAAACAAGAATAAAAATTAGAGGTCCAATACCTAAATGAACACTAAGGAACTATACAAACTGAATGACCAATGTGACACCCTATTTCATATTTTGCTTTGAGTGATCAGAGTGCCAAGAAGACCCACACTTGCAAAGGAAAGGTTGGGGAGGCTAAGTATGGAGAATTGGATATTCTCCAATCAGTTCAGTTCACTTCAGTCACTCAGCTCTGTCTGATTCTGCAACCCTATGGACTGGAGCAGGCCAGGCTTCCCTGTCCATCACCAACTCCCAGAGCTTACTTAAACTCAAGTCCATGGAATCGGTGATGCCATCCAACCATCTTATCCTCTGTCATCCCTTTCTCCTCCCGCCTTCAATCTTTCCCAGCATCAGGGTCTTTTCCAATGAATCAGCTCTTCATATCTGGTGGCCAAAGTATTGTAGCTTCAGCTTCAGCATCAGTCCTTCCAATGAATATTCAGGACTGATTTCTTTAGGATGGACTGGTTAGATCTCTTTGCAGTCCAAGGGACTCTCAACAGTCTTCTCCAACACCACAGTTCAAAAGCATCAATTCTTCAGCTTTTGGAGAATTTGATATTTAAAGAACTCGTATAATATGTATCCATTTGCAGGGTGGAGGGGGCAGTGGGGGGGGTTCTATGATTTCTTTTACTCCTGGGACATTTTTATATCAAATTGTTGGTTGTTCTTTTATCTTTTGCAAATAAGATATGATTTTCCTCCTTCTTTCTTCCCATTTTTCTTATCTTTTTTCTCTTCTCTCCTATGGTCTTCCTCTTCCTCTCCTCATTTTCTCTTTCTCCTCCTTCTCTACTTCCTCTGTCTTCTCTTCCTCTCTATCTCTCTTTCCCTGAAAACAAAATTGTACCAGAAGTGTCTATATTAATATAGAAAGGTTATGTTAAAGGAAGATATTGGCTGAATCCTTTAGGGTGGGCTTGAAATTGGGTTGGGAATTATAGTGCTCCAATGTAAGAAAGTAGAAATAAAAGGTTTTCTTTCTGGGCAAGACTATTGGTGAGAACGGTACATCAGCAATACCAGATCGTGCCATTCAGAGTCTTCTGAAAAAGAGCAGGGGTGATGAACAGGAGGATTTACACACACTCTATTGGAAGTTTGCCTATTTTTTTCTTTGCTAATGATGCAATTTTCAATGTAAAATCACCATGAACATTAGGATGTATTTTATGCAAATGGTATTCAAGATGAGACATTGTTTTTATTACCTAACTTCTGAATTCATTTTTCAGAGGAAAGGAAATGCAAATTGATTGCAAATGAATCTGCCAATTAAACTGAGAAAATATTTTTTAAATATTCCCTTGGTGACCAGGCATATGCTTTTTTTTTTCTGTTTACCCAGATTCTACACACAATAGAGGCCACCTCATAGAGAAGCACTAGGAAATAGTACAGAGGAAAGAAACAGAAGGTAAAGTTAAGGGTCTTAAAATCAATCTACTTCTTTCAGGGATTAGTGAGTTCTTTAATGCGCAAGTTGAAAATAAATGTTTAACTAATTTAGAGTGAGTTAACACGGTTACCGGTATTTTGTATAGAACAATATTACATATTTTAAATTCAGAATATAAGGCAAACCTATGATATTCACAATGAAAATCAAATCACTGTTCAAAATTTAGCTGGATTTCTGTTTGGGGCATTTACTAAAATATCTCTTCATCTGGATGCAGGTGTCACTCATTTTCAAGTGTGTTTCTGGGATGAACGTTTTTGGCTTCTTAATCCTAGGTCAATAGTGGAAATGTTAGCACAAGGAAAGTTAATACCGATTTTCTCACCTTAGACTAACAAGATTTCTGGATTGCATTGGCAAACAATTCAACAGAAATTTAGAAAGGATATTTTTAAGAGCAGGAAATCCCTTGTCAGGGAGGAAAAAAACTATAAGCAGACAATTCTCGTGTCCAATGACTTCTACATTAAAAACAAATGTTTCGTACTATTGAAATCATTTCATTACCCAGCTCATTCCTCTTATCTGGAGGTAATTTTTAACAGATTCCAGTCTACTTTGCAGACACAAATTTCCAGCCACTCTCCTTCATGCCCCAAGAGGCTATTTCATAAGCAAGCTAACATCAATTCAAACAAGATTCATTTTTTCCATCACTTTACACCCTAGAAAACTGATACAGACTTCCCCAGATGAAGTTTAATACAGAACATAGGTTTATGAAGTGTGGAACCTCATTTCAAATGTATACATAATACATTGATATAGATTTTGGAAACATTTTCAAGGAATACAAATGTGCTGGGTCCAAGGCTTAAATGGTCCTTTTCACTGAAATAAAGCACATAAAAGATTTCGGAAGGCCAGAAAACTTTAAAATTTAGTGCCTTTTTCTTGAGATGTCCCAGAATGTTCTAGTTTAGAAAATAAATGGTATATCCAGCATGCAAATGGGTAGTATAAGCAATTCATTATGTTAAACTAATTTGACAATTGAGGACCTGATTATTAATTTTAAAGCCTGAATGCCTAGAATAAAGGTGCATGAGTCAAAACCATGATGACAATAAATAACATATAATACTCTATGAACAATAAAATGTCCCCCAAAGTTAAGAATGTGATTAGTGTCAGTGAATAAAAATGCCTTCAGGGACATGGTCACTCAAATTCTTTATCCTGTCTGAGAAACATCATTAAGGCTTGTGATGTAATAAGTAGAACTGTCTCATACTTTATATCTTTCTTAAAAACTTGGAGCTACACCCTCAATCACACCCAGCCTCTGTCTGGATATGGTATCTGTTATCGCACCCTTCCTACATAAATTTACATTTTATCCTGAGTAATGAGCTCCATAATTGAACTAGACTGTGCAAAAGTAGTACATCTTTTTACGTAGCCCTACACTGCCTTTCTGTTTGATGGTTTCTCACACTTCAAGGCATGCATCCCACCTCATTCATTCAACAAGTGTTTATTGGGTGGTTATTTCACACTAGGGGTTGAGACACAGAATTGAAAAGAAAATCACTTTGCCCTTCAGAAGCTAATAAGCAAGAAATCCAGAATTAGGTTTAAAAAGAGAAGGGGATTATAGGCAGCCCTCCTCCATGCCTTCCATAATGTTTATTTTATTTATGTCAACCATAATCATTTCATGCTGATTTATATACATAATTCCTTTTCACAGAGACATGTCTAAGAAGAAAACTGCCAGGCTCCTCTGTCCATGAGGATTCTCCAGGCCAGAATACTGGAGTGGGTTGCCATGCCCTCTTCCAGGGGATCTTCCCAACCTAGGGGTTGAACCCAGTCTCCTACATTGCTGGTGGATTGTTTACCCTCTGAGCCACCAGGGAAGCCCAAGAAGAAAACACAGTCTATGATTTTACCACTCAGAGAATCTCTAGGAATGTTTTGTGTAGTCTCTCCAATGCTCTCTCCCCAGCACCACCATGATGTTTGTAAGCTTATCTAACACAGGGTGGAGAAGACATGAACATGCTGAAAATAAGACCTTTGTTTTGCTAGCTTCCATGGAGAGGGGCCAAGGCGGAAAAAGTCAAAAGTAAGCTGACCACCTCTCCACTGAGCTCCAGGTCTTTACTAGTACAAGTAAAACGGGACACTCAGAGCTGTGCAGACTCCAGAGATCTCAGCCCCACTGTGTACCTTGCTCCATCATGACTAATTCTCCTTGTGTCTTATATCCCTATTTATTTCAGACACACAGGAAGCCCAGCCTTTCCTATTTTTTTCTAGTACGCTAGCCACTAATCTGTTTCTAAATATCCTCTCTCTCTCCTTGGTGGTGGTGGTTTAGTCACTAAGTCATGTCCAACTCTTGTGACCCCGTGGATTGTAACCCACCAAGCTCCAATGTCCACGGGATTTCCCAGGCAAGAATACTGGAGTGGATTGCCATTTCCTCCTCTCCTTGGGAAGAGAATCTCCCCAACCCAGGGATTGAACCTGGGTCTCCCGCAACATAGTCTCTTCCACTGCAGGTGGATTCTTTACTGACTGAGCTACCAGGGAAGCCTCTCTCCCCTTAACTTTTTCTTAATTTATACTTTTCCATCTCTTTAATTTCTAACTCCAGAAGCTCATTCAATCTAAATCTCACTTAATCCCCTATATCCTCAATCTGTTTTAAAAGTAACTTCCTTTACTTTTTTCTCTGAAGACACTGTTTCTTATGTATCTTTCTTTGGAAATGAAATAGGCATCTTCCTCAGCCTCATTTCTGCTTCTGAATTTTTCTCCTCCCTGTCTCCCTATAAACACTAGGATTTGAATCTCATGTGGTTGGACTAAACAAGCCAGTACCCCTCTAACGCTTGAGTCACTGCCCCATTCTGAAAATGGCTGACTGCTCCCTTGACCTCCAGTTCGCCACACGATCCTGGTGTTCCCTCTAGTTCAATGGCCACTTCTCATCGTCCTTTGTTAATCTGCACCATTTGTGATCTCCAAACACTGGAGGTCCTCGGGTCTTAGTCTTCAGATCCGGGTCTAATCATAATGGCCTTCCAAAGATCCTCCTCAAATGGTTCTGTCTAAATAAAAAGTGATTCCATCCTTTCTGTTGCCCGAGCAAAGTTAAAATTATCTTGTAGCACTGCCTTTGACTTCTCCGTTTCATGCTCATCCCACTCATCAACAAATCTACTTCCTAAATACTGAGTTCCATCTCTAAGATATACTATTTTTCACACTGTAAGATTCTCTGAGATTGGCATATGACTTAAAATCAATGGCAGGTCATATTTTAATTGGTGGTTCTAATGTAGAATGTAAACTGTATCATTTCTTTCTTGGTTCAAATTTACATTAAAGCATGCTTCTACCCTGCCTAGGGCTTCCCTGGTGGCTCAGATGATAAAGAATCTGCCCACAATTCAGGAGACCTGAGTTCTATCCCTGGGTCGGGAAGATCCCCAGGAGAAGAGAATGGCAACCCACTCAGTATTCTTGCTTGGAGAATTCCATGGACAGAGGAGCTTGATGGACCTATAGTCCAGATGGTCACAAAGAGTTGAACGTGACTGAGTGACTAATACTTCACTTCTACTCTGACTAAAGCCTTTCAATGGGTTCTGTTTCATACTAGATAAAATCCAAAGTTATTATAATAACTAGAAAGGGCCTATAATTGTAGATCTCCTTACAGTTGTAATCTCCTCTAAATTAATTTTCCCCTCTCTGTCTGTTCAGTCCTCTCGGCCTCTGGGCCTTCCCATCTCAGGTACTTAGCATTTAGTGTTCCCCCAGCTTGGAATGCTTTTCTTTCAGGTATTACACACATGTCTGTCTCTCATATCCTTCAGACTTTTCACCAAATATCACCTTCTCAAGTCAAGCCTGCCCTTCCTGCTGTGTTTAAATTGTGACATCCTTCCCTGCAACATTCCCTGTTGGCCTTCCTTCTAGTATTTTTCACCATAGCATTTATTACTTTATGATGTAGTACAAAGAGCAAAACTTTCTTTTTACTTTTTACTCTTTCATTCATTTTTATATCTTTAGCACTAGATCTGTACCAGGCCCAAATGTGGTGCTCAATACTTAGTTATTAAATGAACGGAATATATAACAAGAATGTACTTTCTCATTCATAAAATTAGACGCAAGTAGAGTATATGTCTACTCCTCTTTTGCAGTAGTAATTTGAACAACATACATATTCTTGCCTCTGATATGAATTAAACTTAAATATTTTCATTTAATGTCTATTAACTGAAGCATAGCTGTTATTAGAAATGGTATTTATTGAGCACTGTTTATATACTGTTATATACTATTATTATGCTAAATGTTTTTATGTATTATTTGATATAATTTTCATTACAAGCCTATGAGTTAGGTAATATTAGCTTTATTTTACAAATTAGGAAATCAATTCTCAAAGAAATTATCATTGTCTTAAGGTCCCTAATAGTACAGTGCTACAGAGCTAGGATCCAAATTAAAATAGTCTGATTCCAAAGTTCATTACCCTGCCTCTGAAGGCCAAATGTGGAAAATATGAAGGAAATCACACTGGTTGTATTTGCTATCCTTATTTAGATTTACCCAGTTTCACTGCTCATCATAGGCGTTTTATCCAGAGGCATCACTGGGCATGGATTCTTTGAATTCTCTCATCATTGGCCCTGTGATTCCTTTTAAGGAACAATACATATACATGTGTCATTTACGTATGTAGAAGAAAAGATGGGATCCAACATCATTTATGATCTTTTGTAAACAGTTTTTTGAGATATATGTTTGGAATTGAGGGTGAGGTGACTTTCCAGAGAAAAGACATGTGGTAGGAAAGTAGAATTACTTAACAAAAACTCAAGCTATTTTAGGGAGGAGAAAGGAGTAATGTACATGCAGGCAGAAGCTCTGTGCTTGCCTGGTCTTGGCTTATTTCAGAGGAAATTGAGGGTTCATTAGAGATCAGTATGGACCCCTATTTATTTCATTCAGGTGCAGCTTTCAGAAGAAGGGGAAGTTTACTCTGCATTTTCATTATTGTTTGAATATTTGGTGGCCTTCAGGGAGTAGTGAGGAAACCAGAACAGGAAAAATCATAGCAAGAATTTTAGCATCTGTACTGAAATCTCTCATCTGGGTTTGGTGCTGCACTGAGAAGTTAGCTCCAGTAGGGACTTCAAATATATGAATAAACTGGGTATCTGAAAGTTAGGGTTTGTTTTTTTTTTAGGTCAGTTTATGTAGCAGTATTGAAACATGGACCTAAATTTCCAGACACACCTCCTGTCAGGAAGTGGGTCTATGTCCTCTTCCCTGAATCTGAGGTATCTGACTGCTTGGTTAATAGAATAGTGTATAATCAGTGATGCCTCAGACAACTTCACTTCCATTTTTTTTTAATTGGGGTATAGTTACTCTATAATGTTGTGTTGGCTTTTGCTGTACAATAACGTGAATCAGCTATATGTATACATATATCACCTGCCTCTTGGACCTTCCTCCCACCCTCCACTATGCCATCCATCTAGGTCATCACAGAGCATGGAGCTGAGCTTCCTATGCTATACAGCAGCTTTCTATTAGCTGTTTTACACATGGTAGTGTATCTACATCAATCCTAATCTCCCAGTTTGTTCCACCCTCACCTTCCCCGATTCTGTCCACATATCTGTTCTCTTCATCTGCATCTCTATTCCTGCCTCGAAAATAGTTTCATCTGTACCATTTTTCTAGATTCTATGTATGTGTTAATATACGATACTTGTTTTTCTCTTTCTGACTTACTTCACTCTGTATGACAAACTCTAGTTCCATCCACATCTCTACAAACGACTCACTCTCAGAACCAAGCCACCATGCAGTGAGAGAAAGTCCAAGTGGTCTGTGGGAAAACATGTGAAGAGAAACAGAGACCCTATCCCATAGCCCAAACTGAGCTTCCAGCAACCAGCCATCCCAAACTTGCCAGTTATGTGGGTGCCATATTGGAAATGAATCCTCCAGGGCACAGTCAATATGTTCCAACAGATGATACTTAGAACAAAGACAAGTGGCCTTACCAGCTCTGTCCATATTACAAATTTATGAATAGTATAAATGATCGTTGTAGTTTGGAGTGGATTGCAACCATTGTTTTACTCCTACCAAATTAAGTTTTTGACATACAATCATAAAATACTGCAAATTATTGCAAAAGTGAAATTTTCAACTTTTGCTGTGCCTCTCCACCTCAGTGCTTTCCAAGGTAGGATCTATAAAGTGAAAGAGCCAAAATAAGGGCACCAAGTCTGATACAAGGCCTCAATAATCCACAAGCTGGATAATCGATATTGTGTCATGGAGATATAAGGTATAATTATCCTGAAAACTGGTGTGTGAAGAATTAACAGCAGACATTATAGCACTGCATATGCTTCAGAGAGCATACATTTTCTGGGAAGGCTTAGAATCAAAGTTGTATTCTTCAAGTTGCCAAACTACCTCCTAGAATCAGTACAGTAGATGCCAGTCATTGTCATTCAAGCTATCAACAGGCTAAAGTCTTAATTATTACCAGATCACAGAGCTAAAGCTTTGATTCATGTAAAATATACTAAACCATGGTGCCTGCCAGACATCAAGCTGCATGCTGCCCCACTTATCTTTGGTATGTAATTTTCTTAGAGTGTTCTATCAGCTCACAAAATCTTTGCTCGCAGGGAGAAATGTTCTCCTTTTTGCCTTGACATTTTTCTTGCATAAACCTGAAATATAGGTACAGCATAAACATTTTCCAAATCAAGATTATTCTATTTTTCAACTTGGAAATAAAGTTTTGTTTTGACAGAAACCTGACTCTGACAACCATTCTGTCATCCAGGAACATTTGCTCATTATTTTTCAAATAGTAATGATCACAAATGACTAAATGACTTCAAAACAGAAATTCCATCCTAAGAAACATTCAAATTTCAAAATAAAGTACTGAGGATGGTCTATTATTTCCTTCAAGACACTAGGTGGTGAAAACAAACTTACAGTTACCAAAGGGGAAAGGAGGGGAAGGGATTAATTAGGAGTGTGAGATTAGCAATCATGTACTACTAAATATAAAATAGATCACCAACAAGGATCTACTATATAGCACAGGGCACTATACTTAATGTTTTGTAATAATCTATAAGAGGAAAGGATCTGAAAAAAATAGCTATATATGTACATATAACTGAATCACTTTGTTGTACACCTAAACCTAACACAATATTTAAATCATCTATATTTCAATTTAAAAAAAGAAAAAGATAGGGGAAAAAGGCATTTAAAGAAAAGATACTAGGTAGGGAAGGGTTAGTAGTGACAGCAATAAAAGTAGTAGTAATAATAAAAAAGTTAATGATTTATTCACAGATATAACAAGTAAATATTTAAAAGGTATATATATATATATATATATATTAATTTTAAAATAACTCCATACAAGCTCATTGAGTATTTTCAAATAAAGGCAATAATTAATATATAAAAGGCCATACTGAAAGTGATTATATTTATGAATTCCCATGAGCCAATTGGGCCTCCCAGGAGGCTCAGTAGTAAAGCATTCACCTGTCAATGAAGAAGACACAAGAGACAAGCGTTCAATCCCTGAGTCTGGAAGATGCCCTGGAGTAGAAAATGGCAACCCACTCCATTATTTTTGCCTGGAAAATTCTATGGATAGTGGAGCCTAGTGTGCTACAGTTCATGGGGTCACAAAGAGTTGGACACGACTGAATAAGCACACACATAAGCCAATTACACTTTATTCCTAAGAATATACACAAAACCCTCAAAGTCTGAGGGTTTAACCACTTCTGACCCTCCTAGTCTAGAGACCAGCAAGTACAAATAAAAAAACATGACTTAATACAGAAAATCTCTGGGAATTAATAAAATAGTGAAAGTTACTATGGTCTCATTTACATTACTTTTTGAATCCTTATCTAGGGACTATGCATATTTTAAAAAATGATGCCCAACTTATATCTCATTTTCCTCAAGTTTTCATGAAATATGTATCTTTAATTCATTCTATATTACAAATTGCTTTAGCTATTTTTTAAAGATCTCCATGTTCAAAACAATAATATTTGAGAATATATGATTCAGTACCTTTCATGACGGGGCAGCTGGAAAAATAAAAGATGATTGATGAAGTGTTGAAGTCCATTTAAGTCATGAGTAAATATGTTACCTCTTGGGATAAGTGGCATTACCACCTTTCTCATATGTATGCAAAGTCACAAGTACACATGTTAGCAACTAACAACATATGTAAAAAAAAAAAAATGAATGAATGACCTTTGGGTGTTATTAAGAAAAGAAAGTCCATTAAATCACAAAGCATAAAATAATTAAATCTATAATTTTCAAACCTGTAAGATATAACTTGTGGAAACAGTGGAAACAGTGTCAGACTTTATTTTGGGGGTGGGGTGGAATCCAAAATCACTGCAGATGGTGACTGCAGCCATGAAATTAAAAGACGCTTACTCCTTGGAGGCTTCCCTGGTGGCTCAGACAATAAAGCCTCTGTCAACAATGTGGAAGACACGGGTTCGATCCCTGGGTTGGGAAGATCCCCTGGAGAAGGAAATGGCAACCCACTCCAGGACTATTGCCTGGAGAATCCCATGGACAGAGGAGCCTGGAAGGCTACAGTCCATGGGGTCGCAAAGAGTTGGACACGACTGAGTGACTTCACTTTCTTTCTTTCACTTTACTACTTGGAAGGAAAGTTATGAGCAACCTAAATAGCATATTACAAAGCAGAGATATCACTTTGCCAAAAAAGGTCCATCTAGTCAAGGCTATGGTTTTTCCAGTGGTCATGTATGGATGCAAGAGTTGGACTGTGAAGAAAGCTGAGTGACAAAGAATTGATGCTTTTGAACTGTGGTGTTGGAGAAGACTCTTGAGAGTTCCTTGGACTGCAAGGAGATCCAACCCGTCCATCCTAAAGGAGATCAGCCCTGGGTGTTCATTGGAAGGACTGATGCTAAAGCTGAAACTCTAATACTTGGCCACCTGATGTGAAGAGCTGACTCATCTGAAAAGACCCTGATGCTGGGAAAGATTGAGGGCAGGAGGAGAAGGGGACGACAGAGGACGAGATGGCTGGATGGCATCACCGATTCGATGGACTTGAGTTTGAGTGAACTCTGGGGAGTTGGTGATAGACAGGGAGGCCTGGCGTGCTGTGATTCATGGGGTCGCAGAGTCGGACACGACTAAGTGACTGAACTGAACTGAATATTATTTATAGTGAAAATTAATTGGAGAAGTCATTTATCAAAGACAGATTTTGAATGTGTATCAAAAATGTATGTAAATACATAATAGGTATCAGATACAAAGGCATATACACATGCTTACTTTAAAAATAGTTTTAATGAAAATAAAATCAGTGGTGCCACTTATAATTGTTAATTGTTTAGTTTCTTGTTTATTTTTTCATAGCTTGGTTATCTAGTTGATTTTTATTTTCCTTGATATCATTCACTAGAGTCAAATTTTACTACTCTATAATTTCCCTTCTTAAAAACAATGCTAGCTCAGTTTTGTTTCTTTGTAGACCTGCAGTTTCTGAGTGTTTCGTATTCCCAATACATTATTCTTTGTACAAAGCCCTCAGCAACTATTACTGTAATAGAGCATGTTATCAGCAGAAACTTAACAGACAATGTGAAGTGTGGGCAAAATAACATAGGCCTTGGAATCAGAAAGAACAGAATTGAAGGCTGTCTTTTCACCTTGCTAATAGTTTCCTTTGATGTGCAGAAGCTTTTAAGGTTAATTCGGTCCCATTTGTTTATTTTTGCTTTTATTTCCAATATTCTGGGAGGTGGGTCATAGAGGATCCTGCTGTGATGTATGTCAGAGAGTGTTTTGCCTATGTTCTCCTCTAGGAGTTTTATAGTTTATGGTCTTACGTTTAGATCTTTAATCCATTTTGAGTTTATTTTTGTGTATGGTGTTAGAAAGTGTTCTAGTTTCATTCTTTTACAAGTGGTTGACCAGATTTCCCAGCACCACTTGTTAAAGAGATTGTCTTTAATCCATTGTATATTCTTGCCTCCTTTGTCAAAGATAAGGTGTCCATATGTGCGTGGATTTATATCTGGGCTTTCTATTTTATTCCATTGATTAATATTTCTGTCTTTGTGCCAGTACCATACTGTCTTGATAACTGTGGCTTTGTGGTAGAGCCTGAAGTCAGGTAGGTTGATTCCTCCAGTTCCATTCTTCTCTCTCAAGATCGCTTTGGCTATTCGAGGTTTTTTGTATTTCCATACAAATTGTGAAATTATTTGTTCTAGCTCTGTGAAGAATACTGTTGGTAGCTTGATAGGGATTGCATTGAATCTATAAATTGCTTTGGGTAGTATACTCATTTTCACTATATTGATTCTTCCAATCCATGAACATGGTATATTTCTCCATCTAATAGTGTCCTCTTTGATTTCTTTCACCAGTGTTTTATAGTGTTCTATATATAGGTCTTTAGTTTCTTTAGGTAGATATATTCCTAAGTATTTTATTCTTTCCGTTGCAATGGTGAATGGAATTGTTTCCTTAATTTCTCTTTCTGTTTTCTCATTATTAGTGTATAGGAATGCAAGGGATTTCTGTGTGTTGATTTTATATCCTGCAACTTTACTATAATCATTGATTAGTTCTAGTAATTTTCTGGTGGAATCTTTAGGGTTTTCTATGTAAGGATCATGTCATCTGCAAATAGTGAGAGTTTTACTTCTTCTTTTCCAATTTGGATTCCTTTTATTTCTTTTTCTGCTCTGATTGCTGTGGCCAAAACTTCCAAAACTATGTTGAATAGTAATGGTGAAAGTGGGCACCCTTGTCTTGTTCCTGACTTTAGAGGAAATGCTTTCAATTTTTCACCATTGAGGATAATGTTTGCTGTGGGTTTGTCATATATAGCTTTTATTATATTGAGGTATGTTCCTTCTATTCCTGCTTTCTGGAGAGTTTTTATCATAAATGGATGTTGAATTTTGTCAAAGGCTTTCTCTGCATCTATTGAGATAATCATATGGTTTTTATTTTTCAATTTGTTAATGTGGTGTATTACATTGATTGATTTGCGGATATTGAAGAATCCTTGCATCCCTGGGATAAAGCCCACTTGATCATGGTGTATGATCTTTTTAATGTGTTGTTGGATTCTGATTGCTAGAATTTTGTTAAGGATTTTTGCATCTATGTTCATCAGTGATATTGGCCTGTAGTTTTCTTTTTTTGTGGGATCTTTGTCAGGTTTTGGTATTAGGGTGATGGTGGCCTCATAGAATGAGTTTGGAAGTTTACCTTCCTCTGCAATTTTCTGGAAGAGTTTGAGCAGGATAGGTGTTAGCTCTTCTCTAAATTTTTGGTAGAATTCAGCTGTGAAGCCGTCTGGACCAGGGCTTTTGTTTGCTGGAAGATTTTTGATTACAGTTTCAATTTCCGTGCTTGTGATGGGTCTGTTAAGATTTTCTATTTCTTCCTGGTCGAGTTTTGGAAAGTTGTACTTTTCTAAGAATTTGTCCATTTCTTCCACGCTGTCCATTTTATTGGCATATAATTGTTGATAGTAGTCTCTTATGATCCTTTGTATTTCTGTGTTGTCTGTTGTGATCTCTCCATTTTCGTTTCTAATTTTGTTGATTTGATTTTTCTCCCTTTGTTTCTTGATGAGTCTGGCTAATGGTTTGTCAATTTTATTTATCCTTTCAAAGAACCAGCGTTTGGTTTTGCTGATTTTTGCTATGGTGTCTTTTGTTTCTTTTGCATTTATTTCTGCTCTAATTTTTAAGATTTCTTTCCTTCTACTAACCCTGGGGTTCTTCATTTCTTCCTTTTCTAGTTGCTTTAGGTGTAGAGTTAGGTTATTTATTTGACTTTTTTCTTGTTTCTTGAGGTGTGCCTGTATTGCTATGAACTTTCCCCTTAGGACTGCTTTTACCGTGTCCCACAGGTTTTGGGTTATTGTGTTTTCATTTTCATTCGTTTCTATGCAAATTTTGATTTCTTTTTTGATTTCTTCTGTGATTTGTTGGTTATTCAACAGTGTGTTGTTCAGCCTCCATATGTTGGAATTTTTAATAGTTTTTCTCCTGTAATTGAGATCTAATCTTACTGCATTGTGGTCAGAAAAGATGCTTGGAATGATTTCTATTTTTTTGAATTTACCAAGGCTAGCTTTATGGCCCAGGATGTGATCTATCCTGAAGAAGGTTCCATGTGCACTTGAGAAAAAGGTGAAATTCATTGTTTTGGGATGAAATGTCCTATAGATATCAATTAGGTCTAACTGGTCTATTGTATCGTTTAAAGTTTGTGTTTCCTTGTTAATTTTCTGTTTAGTTGATCTATCCATAGGTGTGAGTGGGGTATTAAAGTCTCCCACTATTATTGTGTTATTGTTAATTTCTCCTTTCATACTTGTTAGCATTTGTCTTACGTACTGTGGTGCTCCCGTGTTGGGTGCATATATATTTATAATTGTTATATCTTCTTCTTGGATTGATCCTTTGATCATTATGTAGTGACCTTCTTTGTCTCTTTTCACAGCCTTTGTTTTAAAGTCTATTTTATCTGATATGAGTATTGCTACTCCTGCTTTCTTTTGGTCCCTATTTGCATGGAAAATCTTTTTCCAGCCCTTCACTTTCAGTCTGTATGTGTCCCCTGTTTTGAGGTGGGTCTCTTGTAGACAACATATGTAGGGGTCTTGTTTTTGTATCCATTCAGCCAGTCTTTGTCTTTTGGTTGGGGCATTCAACCCATTTACGTTTAAGGTAATTACTGATAAGTATGATCCCGTTGCCATTTACTTTATTGTTTTGGGTTCGAGTTTATACACTGTTTTTGTGTTTCCTGTCTAGAGAATATCCTTTAGTATTTGTTGGAGAGCTGGTTTGGTGGTGCAGAATTCTCTCAGCTTTTGCTTGTCTGAAAAGCTTTTGATTTCTCCTTCATACTTGAATGAGATCCTTGCTGGGTACAATAATTTGGGCTGTAGGTTATTTTCTTTCATCATTTTAAGTATGTCTTGCCATTCCCTCCTGGCTTGAAGAGTTTCTATTGAAAGATCAGCTGTTATCCTTATAGGAATTCCCTTGTGTGTTATTTGTTGTTTTTCCCTTGCTGCTTTTAATATTTGTTCTTTGTGTTTGATCTTGGTTAATTTGATTAATATGTGTCTTGGGGTGTTTCTCCTTGGGTTTATCCTGTTTGGGACTCTCTGGGTTTCTTGGACTTGGGTGATTATTTCCTTCCCCATTTTAGGGAAGTTTTCCACTATTATCTCCTCAAGTATTTTCTCATGGTCTTTCTTTTTGTCTTCTTCTTCTGGAACCCCTATGATTCGAATGTTGTAGCGTTTAATATTGTCCTGGAGGTCTCTGAGATTGTCCTCATTTCTTTTAATTCGTTTTTCTTTTATCCTCTCTGATTCATTTATTTCTACCATTCTATCTTCTAATTCACTAATCCTGTCTTCTGCCTCTGTTATTCTACTATTTGTTGCCTCCAGAGTGTTTTTAATTTCATTTATTGCATTATTCATTATATATTGACTCTTTTTTATTTCTTCTAGGTCCTTGTTAAACCTTTCTTGCATCTTCTCAATCCTTGTCTCCAGGCTATTTATCTGTGATTCCATTTTAGTTTCAAGATTTTGGATCAATTTCACTATCATTATTTGGAATTCTTTATCAGGTAGATTCCCTATCTCTTCCTCTTTTGTTTGGTTTGGTGGGCATTTATCCTGTTCCTTTATCTGCTGAGTATTCCTCTGTCTCTTCATCTTGTTTAAATTGCTGAGTTTGGGGTGTCCTTTCTGTATTCTGGCAGTTTGTGGAGTTCTCTTTATTGTGGCATTTCCTCACTGTGTGTGGGTTTGTACAGGTGGCTTGTCAAGGTTTCCTGGTTAGAGAAGCTTGTGTCGGTGTTCTGGTGGGTGGAGCTGTATTTCTTCTCTCTGGAGTGGAAACTATTAGCAAGGTGAAAAGACAGCCTTCAGAATGGGAGAAAATAATAGCAAATGAAGCAACTGAAAAACAACTAATCTCAAAAATATACAAGCAACTCCTACAGCTCAACCCCAGAAAAATAAACGACCCAATCAAAAAATGGGCCAAAGAACTAAATAGACATTTCTCCAAAGAAGACATACAGATGGCTAACAAACACATGAAAAGATGCTCAACATCACTCATTATCAGAGAAATGCAAATCAAAACCATTATGAGGTACCATTTCACACCAGTCAGAATGGCTGTGATCCAAAAGTCTACAAACAATAAATGCTGGAGAGGGTGTGGAGAAAAGGGAACCCTCTTACACTGTTGGTGGGAATGCAAACTAGTACAGCCACTATGGAGAACAGTGTGGAGATTCCTTAAAAAACTGGAAATAGAACTGCCTTATGATCCAGCAATCCCACTGCTGGGCATACACACTGACGAAACCAAAAGGGAAAGAGACACGTGTACCCCAATGTTCATCGCAGCACTGTTTATAATAGCCAGGACATGGAAGCAACCTAGATGTCCATCAGCAGGTGAATGGATAAGAAAGCTGTGGTACATATACGCAATGGAGTATTACTCAGCCATTAAAAAGAATACATTTGAATCAGTTCTAATGAGGTGGATGAAACTGGAGCCTATTATACAGAGTGAAGTAAGCCAGAAGGAAAAACATAAATACAGTATACTAACGCATATATATGGAATTTAGAAAGATGGTAACAATAACCCGGTGTATGAGACAGCAAAAGAGACACTGATGTATAGAACAGTCTTATGGACTCTGTGGGAGAGGGAGAGGGTGGGAAGATTTGGGAGAATGGCATTGAAACATGTAAAATATCATGTAAGAAACGAGTTGCCAGTCCAGGTTCGATGCACGATACTGGATGCTTGGGGCTAGTGCACTGGGACGACCCAGAGGGATGGTATGGGGAGGGAGGAGGGAGAAGGGTTCAGGATGTGGAACACATGTATACCTGTGGCGGATTCATTTTGATATTTGGAAAAACTAATACAATTATGTAAAGTTTAAAAATAAAATTAAAAAAAAAAAAAAGAACAGAATTGAATTCTAGTTTTCCCTCTATTAGCTATGAGATCTTGAGAATATTTAATCTCTAATCTCTTCTTCTTCATCTCTAAAATGAGCCTCAAACACCTACTTTGGAAGTTCTAAAAATAATTAAATGGAATAAGTTTGCTTAAATATGAACTTGGAGCCCAGCACATAATACTTGATGAATACACTTAATGGCTACCATTTTGATAAATACAGTATTAATACTATTTTAGTACTATTATTAACAATAGGCAGTATCATGTCAATCAAGAGCATAGATTCTAAAGCCAGACTGTCTCTGTTCAAATCCTGGATCATCTACTTGCTAACTGTGCAACCTTGGGAAAGTTACGATTTTTATTTATAAAATGAGAACAACAATGATAAAATCTATTTTATAGATTTGATTTGAGGACTAAACAAATTAACAAAAGAAAAATTTGAAAGTTATTGCTGTTCAGTTGTGAAGTCATGCCCAACTCTTTCTGACCCCATGGACTGCAGCAGGCCAAACTTACTCCATTCCTCTGTCCTCCACTATCTCCTGGAGTTTGCTCAAATTTATGCCCATTGAGTTGGTGATGTTTTCCAACCATCTCATCTTCTGCCACCCCCTTCTCCTTTTGCCTTCTCCTTCTACTTTTGCCTTCAATCTTTCTGGCATCAGGGTCTTTTCCAATGAGCTGGCTCTTCCCATCAGGTGGCCAAACTATTGGAGCTTCAGCTTCAGCATCAGCCCTTCCAACGAATATTAAGGGTTGATTTCCTTTAGGGTTGAGTGATTCGATCTCCTTGTAATCCAAGGGACTCTCAAGAGTCTGCTCTAGCACCATAATTGAAAAGCTGAAGAAAACAATTCTTTGGCTCAACCTTCTTTATGGTCCAGCTCCCACATCTGTATATGACTACTGGAAAAACCATAGCTTTGACTATACAGACGATGTCTCTGCTTTTTAATACGTTGTCTAGGTTTGTCATAGCTATCCTTATAAGGAGTAAGCATTTTTTAATTTCATGGCTGCAGTCACCATCAGCAGTGATTTTGATGCCCACGGAAATGTTTATTATATATTAATCCTTAATAAGTGTTTTCTATGATCTGATCTGATTATTATTAACTATGGATATTTTAATTATCATATTGATCCTAAAGGAAATCAATCCTGAATGTCCATTGGAAGGACTGATGCTGAAGCTGAAACTCCAATACTTTGGCCACCTGATGGGAAGAACTGACTCATTTGAAAAGACCCTGATGCTGGAAAAGATTGAAGGCAGGAGGAAGAGGGGACGACAGAGGATGAGATGGTTGGATGGCATCAATGACTCACTGGACATGAGTTTGAGTAGGCTCTGGGAGTTGGTGATGGACAGGGAAGTCTGGCATGCCACAGTCCATGGGGTTGCAAACAGTTGGACATGACTGAGCAACTGAACTGAACTGAACTGAACTGAAGGGTATTTTAATTATCATATTATAGACTGCTAACAGACTGACTAGGCTTAAATCCCAACTTTTCTTTCCTCTTACTTAGTGGGTAACTTTGGACAATATATTTCTGTGGCTCAATTTTATTATGTGCAAAATGAATACAGTGATAAACCTCAGAGGGCTTGAGATATACATATACATATGACAAACCTAGACAGTGTATTAAAAAGCAGAGACATTACTTTCCCAACAAAGGTCCGTATAGTCAAAACTATGATTTTTTTCAGTAAGCATGTATTGATGTGAGAGTTAGACCATAAAGAAGGCTGAGCGCTGAAGGATTGATACTTTTAAACTGTGGTGTTGGAAAAGAATCTTGAAAGTCCTTTGGACTGCAAGGAGATCCAACCAGTCAATCCTAAAGGAAATCAATCCTGAATATTCATTGGAAGGACTGATGCTCAAGCTGAAACTCCAACACTTTGGCCACCTGATGCAAAGAGCGGACTCACTAGAAAAGACCCTCATGCTGGGAAAGATTGAAGGCAGGAGGAAAAGGGGATGATAGAGGATGAGATGGTTGGATGGCATCACCAACTCAATGGACATGAGTTTGGGCAAGTTTCATGAGATGGTGAAGGACAGGGAAGCCTGGCGTGTTGCAGTCCATGGGGTCACAAAGAGTTGGACACAACAGAGCAACTGAACAAAAAAATACATATATAATCATACCTAAAGGTATACACATATATACATATATATTGAAATATGTATGCATATTTCTATATGTCATATACCTGTATATCTTGGACAACTCCTGCAATAAGAGGTATTACATAAATGTTAGCTAATATTCTGAAAATAAAGACATACATTTATCAATAAAAATATTATTAAAACCATAATTATATATCAAACCCCTACCACAAACTTAAAAAATTAATTAATTAATGATAATTATAGCAATAAAGTAGATAATTTTCCTTGTCATTCCCTGAAGCAGGATCTTAGCTTCCATATTTTTATCCACAGGTAAATGCATTAGAAATTAACATACAGATTTATGTCCAAATAATTCCTTATGTTCAGTAGCAAATCTTTCCCCAGACTCTTGACAGGTATTAATTAAGAGCACAGGACAAAAATGATTTCTTTAGACTTAGCCCATATTTAAATTCTGGTTGATTAGAGTGCTGACAACTTAATCTCCCTCTGCAGGTTGTATGGAAATCCAGTGCAAACCTTAGGATTAGGAAGCCAGATTAACTGATTGTCTGTGCTAACCACAAACCCCTGTCCTCAGGGAAAATTTGTCTCCTGATTGTGAGAAATACCATATGCCTAAATAGCCATTAGCATAAGAAATATCCCATCAGATTTTATTAACCCTGTGAGATTCTGGAAGGCCTTTCTTAATATCAATGAAAACCATGGTGCCAGTCTTTATGACACAACTCTGAACCAGAAAGTAAACAATAAGTAGATAACAACCTTAACCCTGGAAGTCAAGTCAAAATGTTCATTCCAGTGGGATGGAATGCTGGAAGCCAACCACCATGCCTGGTCTCCCCTGCTGAATTCAGTCTGAGAATTCCACGCACTCAAACCTGGAAATGGGTAAGTTTCTCCCATTGCTTTCTGTGAGTAAAATGTTTAATCTTTCTTTCTTTGGCTTTTTAACTTTTCACCTGGAGGAAATCTAAGCTGTTTCAGAAACAGTTATTTCTGGTAACAAGAACCTAAAATAGACCTACTCTGAATTTCTGGAGCATTGTTACTATCTGGAGTATAGATTATACTTGTGGGCACTTTTAAATATGTGTTCCTCCTTTTACATGTGAGCTGGAATCTATCATGTAATTGCTTTACTTTAGCAATTGCTAAATGCATAATACTTGCTGCTCAGATCTAAGGCTTTTATGTTTTATTCTATAATATTATTATAAGAAGATAAATTTCTTAAGCCTAAGACATAATCACCAAGAAGAATGTATTGCAGCTACTAAATACCTCAATGTATTTCTTTCAAAACTAATTGAATTACCTTATTTTTAACCACTTGATAAATTTCCTGATTTAATTCTGATCTAAAAAGTTCTCTTCAAGTATACTGAACTAAGTATGTGCTTGAAAGCTTCTATTTTGAAGTATAGTTTTCTAGGAATTTTTAAAATGCTGAATAATGATGGGAGATACACAATAAAAACATCTCAGCCTAAGATACTAAAAAACCAAAATGATTTCTTTTATGTTTCCCTAAAATACAATCAGATATCATCACGTCCAAAAGCATCAGCAAGAATTCTGAGTTATAAGATTTTAAAAGCATAACTGTCCCAAATTCAGATATGATAATAGTGATAGTTCAGACAGGTGAGAGCCAGATGAAAGGAATAGATAGAGGATAGATAGATAGATAAACTGATGGTTAACTAGATTTACTGACAAGATGCTGCACCACAGAACAGACTCTCAGGAACTGTTTTCAGGCCAGACCTTCTTCAACCTATTGGAGCTTTCCAGGTCACCCTTATATGTGCAAAAATGGTCACACAAAAGGCTTCCTCATAAGATCCCTGGGTTTCTAGGAGGGTTACAAATATTGAGGTGATACAAATTGGCTCTGGGTTTTCCAATTCATGTTAGTTCACATTTCTATATGGGAAATAGTAAATGATAAGAGACAGAGTAGTCCCTTTTTAAAACCTAGTTTTCCCATTGAAATTATTTGAATGAAGCTGAAGAACTAGCTTGTATTGAGCATCCAGGTTACCATTAAATTGGAAAAACACTGGTAAGATTTGGAGTCTGAATCCAGGTACCCGAAGCAGAAGAGCACAGGCCAATGAGTGGTCTGAGTATAGAAGCTGGCCATGAGAAACCAGGCAAAGAAGAAAATTATGCATATGGGGAGCCTGAAAGTATCATATCTGGGCATTTTCACAAATCTCAAAATACAAGATATTTGCCCAGGAGCCCTGTAAGGCCAAGGAAAACTATGTGCTCAGTCTTGTCCATCTCTTTTTTGACTCTATGGACTGTAGCCCACCAGGGTTCCCCGTCCATGGATTTCCCAGGCACAAATACTGGAGTGGGTTGCCATTTCCTCTTCCAGGGGATCTTCCTGACCCAGGGATTGAACCTGAGTCTCCTGTATTGGCAGGCGGATTCTTTACCACTGAGTCACCTGGGAAAACTATGCTGCTCAATAAAGTGAAGCCAGTTCTTAGGGCGAGAGGGCAGGAGAAGCAGAAAATAGTCATTGTTACTTCACAGTCATGGAAACGTGGCAGTTGCCATTGTAATAGGAGTTTTCTTATGTGGAACTTCAAGAAAACTGAGAGTAGAAATTACTCATTTGTATGCCGGGCTAGGACTTGCCCCTCTGTGATTCTATATGCATCTGGCATCGGATTTAGAGTTTGTTTTTTTTTTTTTCTAATTTTATTTTATTTTTAAACTTTACATAATTGTATTGGTTTTGCCAAATATCAAAATGAATCCGCCACAGGTATACATGTGTTCCCTATCCTGAACCCTCCTCCCTCCTCCCTCCCCATACCATCCCTCTGGGTCGTCCCAGTGCACTAGCCCCAAGCATCCAGTATCGTGCATCGAACCTGGACTGGCAACTCGTTTCTTACATGATATTTTACATGTTTCAATGCCATTCTCCCAAATCTTCCCACCCTCTCCCTCTCCCACAGAGTCCATAAGACTGTTCTATACATCAGTGTCTCTTTTGCTGTCTCATACACCGGGTTATTGTTACCATCTTTCTAAATTCCATATATATGCGTTAGTATACTGTATTTATGTTTTTCCTTCTGGCTTACTTCACTCTGTATAATAGGCTCCAGTTTCATCCACCTCATTAGAACTGATTCAAATGTATTCTTTTTAATGGCTGAGTAATACTCCATTGCGTATATGTACCACAGCTTTCTTATCCATTCACCTGCTGATGGACATCTAGGTTGCTTCCATGTCCTGGCTATTATAAACAGTGCTGCAATGAACATTGGGGTACATGTGTCTCTTTCCCTTCTGGTTTCCTCAGTGTGTATGCCCAGCAGTGGGATAAATGGGACCTAATTAACCTTAAAAGCTTCTGCACATCAAAGGAAACTATTAGCAAGGTGAAAAGACAGCCTTCAGAATGGGAGAAAATAATAGCAAATGAAGCTCAACTCCAGAAAAATAAACGACCCAATCAAAAAATGGGCCAAAGAACTAAATAGACATTTCTCCAAAGAAGACATACAGATGGCTAACAAACACATGAAAAGATGCTCAACATCACTCATTATCAGAGAAATGCAAATCAAAACCACTATGAGGTACCATTTCACACCAGTCAGAATGGCTGCGATCCAAAAGTCTACAAATAATAAATGCTGGAGAGGGTGTGGAGAAAAGGGAACCCTCTTACACTGTTGGTGGGAATGCAAACTAGTACAGCCACTATGGAGAACAGTGTGGAGATTCCTTAAAAAACTGGAAATAGAACTGCCTTATGATCCAGCAATCCCACTGCTGTGCATACACACTGCGGATTTAGAGTTTTAAGCAGGAGGAATGTTCTATTTTTGAGAAAAGATCCCTCACTTTTATATAGCACTTTAGAGTTTATAAAGATCATTTACATTCATGATTATATGTTGTGGTAGACAGCAATTTTAACAATAGCCCTAAGATGATTGGATTGCAAGTGGAAGAAAATCCAGCTCAAGTAAATAGAAAGTTATGCAATTATGCCAGAAACAGGGAGTTTCTAATTTCAGGCAGAGGTGGCTTCTAATGCTAAATAATGGCACCAGGATACAGTCCCTCTATCTCTCTGTCTCTGTCTCTTGTCTCTCCACTGTATTTACTCTCAGTTACCTTCTCCCTGTGTGATAGCAATCAGGGTCACCAATAGTGCGGGCTACCAGCCTTCCTACTTAATAAACCTACCTCGCAAGTGTAAGAAAACACCTTTTTCCCGAGAGCTACAGTAAGAGTCTAAGGTGTGGTCAGGCTGAGGTTGTGAATCCATCCCCAACCCAGCTCTGTGGCCAGGGCTACATGGATTTCCTGTTGGTCAGGAGTGACAGTCAGCTCCACCCAACCCACAGGGACTGAAAATGAGAAAGATTTGACCCCTGAAAAGCAAAGAAGGGATGCTGGGCAGGCAGTAGAACAGATGTACACTATAAAATTATAATGATCTTTTTTACACACGAGGTTAAGAGGCTTGATCAATATTACACAGAAAACCTAGTTTTTTGACTGGCTAGGACGATGCCTAATTCCAAACCCATTCACTAGCCTACAGCTAGTAAAGAAGTTAAACACCTGCTTCTCTGTCCTCTCTTGGAACTAGGCATAGCTTCTCACACTCTGGTCAATACAGATGAGCTGAAGATTGCTGGACTCTTCCAGGGAAACATTTGTATTCTTGATACCAGGGGCAGGCAAACTCAGTTATGAAGAAAGGAGTC
Organism: Bos taurus; assembly: GCF_002263795.3. NCBI lineage: Eukaryota > Metazoa > Chordata > Mammalia > Artiodactyla > Bovidae > Bos > Bos taurus. Next base: position 18,765,362 of record NC_037354.1, read on the forward strand.
AAGCCAACACACTTGAAACAGAATATAAATCTGGAAGAAAGCTGGGTTTTAGTAGCATCATCAAGGCACTCCTAACCCTGAATTGCCAGTCTAAACTTGTAATAGATCATTAAATTACTTTACTGGCATTTTAGGCCACTTCTAGGTGAAACTCTGGTTTTTGTTTGTTTTTAGTAAAAGCATTCCTGATATATATTAATACTGATAGCTGATCTATAATTAGGAAACTGATACCTAGGGTCTCATAGAAATCGTGTCTTTTTATATGTTAGAGACTTAAACTCTTTCAGAGTTCCAAGTTCTTAGATGAATTCTCACAGTAACTCCCAGGGACTAACGGTATTCAGTTCAGTTCAGTTCAGTTCAGTCGCTCAGTCATGTCCAACTCTTTGCGACCCCATGAATCGCAGCACGCCAGGCCTCCCTGTCCATCACCAACTCCAGGAGTTCACTCAGACTCACGTCCATCGAGTCGGTGATGCCATCCAGCCATCTCATCCTCTGTTGTCCCCTTTTCCTCCTGCCCCCAATCCCTCCCAGCATCAGAGTCTTTTCCAGTGAGTCAAGTCTTCGCATAAGGTGGCCAAATACTGGAGTTTCAGCTTTAACATCATTCCTTCCAAAGAACACCCAGGACTGATCTCCTTTAGAATGGACTGGTTGGATCTCCTTGCAGTCCAAGGGACTCTCAAGAGTCTTCTCCAACACCACAGTTCAAAAGTATCAATTCTTCGGCGCTCAGCTTTCTTCACAGTCCTGTATTTCCTGCCTTAAATGCTTATTGTGAAGATGAAATTGCATTTTTTTAGAATGTCTTAGAAACCATAGAGATCTTTACAAAAGAAAAAGGTCTTATTACATAAGATGGTTCTGTCACAGAACCATCTGTAACATCTTTCAATTTAAGAGGATATTAGAGAATATAAAAAATCATTTGTGGCTACCCAAATTAAACAATGTTTGATAACATCCAGAAATTCCTTGTTGTGATTTAATTCTAAGAATTTTAGATAGAATTTATATGCACCAGGAAATCATTAGTCACTTCAATTTTACCTTGCATATTTTTAAATGCTTTAATGTGAATAAATATTCAAATAAAAACAAGAAAAAGGCACAGCAGGGTGACAACCCTATATTTCCCAGGACTGTACCAGTGTTAGCACCAAAAGTCTCATATCCTGGAAATCTTCGATTCCCTGTTGGTTGCTCCCACTATGACCCTACTAATTTTGTTATCTTTCAGTCTTTTCAGTTATGTTGACTTTCACTGCTTCTAATGTTAAAGGTCTAATAATTTCATTTACAGGCATATCTCCCTTTATTGCTTTTCATTTTATTCCTCTTTGCAGGCATTTCATTTTTAACAAATTGAAGGTCCATGGCAACTCTGCATTGAGGAAGTCTGTTGGTGCCATTTTTCCAACAGCATTTGCTCACTTTGTCTCTCTGTTCCCATTTTAGTAATTCTTGGAATATTTCAAATCCTCCACTATCAAAAAGGTTACAACTCACAGAAGGTACAACCCACAGGTAATACATTTTTTTAGCAGTAAAACTATTTGTAATTAAGGTAGGTACATTGTTTTTTAAGACATAATACTACTGTATACTTAATAGAGTATAATGTAGTGTAAACATAACTTTTAAATGTCCTGGGAAACTCACATTACTGAAAGATATTTGCATTAGTGTGGTGTCTGGAACTGAACCCTAACAATCTCTGTGGTATGTCTCCATTCATTCACTCAACAAGCATTTGTGAGGCAGCTCACCAACGTGGCAGGATCCATGGAGCTCACATCCAAAGAGTTCACAACCCTGGTGGTGAGAGTTGACCCCAACTCTAATTGAATCACTATAATTCCACTTCAGACTGACCCTAACAAATGTGTTCACTAACATCTACGGGGTTATAGATCTGTTTTCTCCAGCAATAGGTGGCAGGTAGGAACTTTTTTTTTTTTAACCAGGTCAAAAATTAAAGACAAGTTGCAAACCAATCCTGCTGCAAATTCAAACATTTAAAAGCAAAGGGGCTTCAAAATAGTCATGCACTTAAAATAAAGAAAAGATTCAGTGAGGTCCTGCTCTCTGCCCTAGCCACTCTGAGAAGCACTTGAAATGGAAGGTTTACTCTAAGAGAATCACAGTTACATTCTAAGGACAAGATTGGCTAACCTTTACGTTAGGTTAGGCAGAACAGTCCTGACAGGAGTGGGTGAAAAGACCAAACAGGCACTGAAAACTTTGACTCAACACTAAAGGTATGACCCTGCTGAATTTGCCAGGCTCCAGTACTTCATTCGCAAAGGGATAGCAAAGTCCATAAATCTTTTTCTAGCTAGCTATTTATCTTGGGAATTGTACATTTAAACAAAGAAAAAAAAAACTATTTTGAGTATTCTCTATGCTAATGAACAAACCCTCTGCTGTGGCATTAGAGTGATACTTGAACTACTTGCCATTGATACCACTAGAGTGTGAAATTCTTACTAAAGTCTTTCAAATACAAACTTAAGTCTTTAGTTTGTCTTAATCAAATACAAACTAAATACTAAAGTCTTTCAAATGCAAATAGTGTAATACGAATACACTAGAATATGAAATGAATTTAATTTAGACACACACAAGAGGGAGAGATGTAAAATCCTATGACATTTTGAAATATATTATGTTGTAACAAATATGAGAGATACCCAGAGGTTATTCTTTTAAAATATAGAGGTAATATATGTATTACCAAACAAAATACTTGGGTGTCTCAAGGACGTGACAAGGTGACCCATGAGTGAGGTTTTAAAAGATGAACAATGAGTTTGCAAAATTAAGGGAGGAAAAGAGATTTTAGGCAGAAGAGATAGCACTGTGCAAAAGTGTCTATGTGAAAGAGCTTGATACTGTGGGAAACAAGGATGTTTTAAACAAGTTAAGAACCTCAAGAGTGGTATATTCTCTTTCAGAAACGTACTGAAAAGAAGATTGAAGTAATCAAGATGGTGGCAGGATTTGCAAGGTCACACTAAGCATTTTGGAGCATCCACTCTAACTTCTGGGATGATAATGGAGTTTTTTAGATAGTAGAGTGACTTGTTGCTTAATTAGCAATGAGAAGAATGGATAGAAGAGGGAAGGAGGGGTCAGAAAAATCAATGAAAAGCAAGGAATGATGTAGATTCGAACCTAGATCTCTCTCAAAATTTATTCATCTGTTTAACACCCAGTTCAGTTCAGTTCAATCTCTTAGTCATGTCCGACTTTTTGCAACCCCATGGACTGCAACACACCAGGCTTCCCACTCCATCACCAACTCCCGGATCTTACTCAAACTCATGTCTGTTGAGTCGATGATGCCATCCAACCATCTCATCCTCTGTGGTCCCCTTCTCCTCCTGCCTTCAATCTTTCCCAGCATCAGGGTCTTTTCAAATGAGCCAGTTCTTCACATCAGGAGACCAAAGTATTGGAGTTTCAGTTTCAGCATCAGTCCTTCCAATGAATATTCAGGACTGATTTCCTTTAGGACTGACTGGTCGGATCTCCTTGCAGTCCAAGAGACTCTCAAGAGTCTTCTCCAATACCACAGTTCAAAGCATCAATTTGTCCGCGCTCCACTTTCTTTATAGTTCAACTCTCACATCCATACATGACTACTGGAAAAACCATAGCTTTGACTAGATGGACCTTTGTTGGCAAAGTAATGTGTCTGCTTTTTAATATGCTGTCTAGGTTGGTCATAGCTTTTCTTCCAAGGAGCAACCGTCTCTTAATTTCATGGCTGCAGTTACCATCTGTGGTAATTTTGGAGACCAAAAAAATAAAGTCTCTCACTGTTTCCATTGTTTCCCCATCTATTTGCCATGAAGTGGCAAATTCAACACCCAACACAGTATTAGTTGAACCTATACTAGGCACCATGAGCCTGTACTAGGAACCATGATCTAGCTAGACACTGAGCCTATACTAGGCACCATGAGCCTGTACTAGGAACCATGATCTAGCTAGACACTGAGCCTATACTAGGCACCATGAGCTAACTAAACACTGAAAACAGTACTGGTAGAGTCAAAACCTCAGCTTTCACAAACATAATGACCACATCCCTGTATGCATAAAACAGCTGTTTAGTATACCTGTAAATAAAAAGCAATGCACTGTCAAAGTATCCCAGATTATATAATACATCATGTACTCATCTAACTCACAGAGATTCAGTTCTGGAAACCAGGAGAAAGTCATTACACAAATTATAAAAAGCACATCTAAATTAGTATAGTATGTTTAATGAGGATATGTGCTCTAGAAATAAAGTAGGGCAACAGCCTAGAATGTGTGTGTGTGTGAGAGAGAGAAAGAGAGAGTTTTAACAAGGTGAATGTGGATGGTGGCATTCAAAGGAGGGAGCTAGACAGCAATCGGAGGGCAGAGTCCTGGGCACAGGGAACAGTTAGCAGAGCCTCTGAACAGAAGCAGGCCTGGTGTGTTTGAGGAACAGGGAGGCCTGCATGGCCAGATCACCATGAGGAAAGGGGAGGATAATAGGATAAGAACAGAGAACTAGTGAGACATAAGACTGTTTCGGCCCTTGAGCCAGACAAGAAATAGACTCTGCAACTTTTGAATTAGAAAGCCCATCAGAAGCGCTCAACTAATAGCCACCGAGGAGATGATGAGAAATCTAAGAACCTCTGAATGAAGCTAGTTTATACTTTCAGGGCTGGGTTTTTTTAATTGCATTGTTGTATGTCTTACTTTAAAAGTATTATATCTTATGTTTCCCATTACCATTAAAATGGAATCTTTTTAATTAAAATTTTGAGGTAATTAATTACCATGATTTCCCTGAAAACTCATATTTATGAAATATCATTGGCCTTATCCGTTATGAAAAAGGCTGAATTTGGCTAGGTGTATGCTCCACACGTAAGCCACAAGAAGTGGGTGAATCTGCTCTCTAAGTTGAGAAAGAAAGGGTTCAACAAGCAGTGCAGCTTGGAAGGAGAAAGCAGCCACCAGGCTCAAAATGTTTTGGGAACTGGTAGTAAAAAACAGATCATGTGACAGCCTTGAGCTCCGTATTGCTGATAGCGTCTTGTCATATTACCGATCAACACTCTGTGTCTCAAAAGACAATTACCTTTCAGTCAACTTTCCATTTCACAAAAGCACCCCTTTCAAAAACTCTACATTGCAAATATTTTCTTAGTAATCTCATATGTTGTACAGGTATCTCCTGTCTCCTCACTGGGCCTGAAATGCAATTTGTGGCTGAATGAGGCAGCCAGAGCCCCTCTGAATTGCATTTTCACTGATAATCTTTCTCTGCTCTTCTCCCTTTCCTCTTCATTCTGCAGAGCCTGCCTATGTGGGGCTATGCCCTTTTGATCCGAGTTTTCAACTGTGACCCTCACTGGTGCAGAAGAAGACATGGCTATCAAAGCTAATGAGAGGTTTGAAAAGACTGAAATCCACTTCCAGTTGCAGGGCCAATTAATGCCAAGTTCAGATATTCATTCTAAGTAATTTGACAATCTGGACTTTCCTCTTGTCTTTTCTCTCCTCTGTTTTCATCCCAGCCAGAGAGAGCAGCAGGATTTGCATCTTGCCTGGATCTGCTTGTTCCTTTACTCAGGATGGCTTTCTGTCCGTTCTCTGAGGAGCTTCTCATTCACTGTTTAACAGGCCAGCTCTTCCACACATACACCCGAGCCCTGCAACCGTTGGTATTGTCTTTCTCTATCCTCACAATCCACATTATACATCTATGATAGAATTTGCCATATGCTATATATTTTTATTTTTAATTATGGTAAAATGCACAACATAAAGTTTACCAGCTTGATCATTTTTACGGGTACAGTTTAATCGTGTTTCCTATTAACACAACACATTCACATATATTCATGCCCAAGAATTAATGCTTTCAAATTGTAGTGCTGGAGAAGACTCCTCAAGACTCTCAAAGTCCCTTGGACAACGAGGAGATCAAACCAATGAATTCTAAGGGAAATCACCCTTTAATATTCATTGGAAGGACTGATGTTGAAGCTGAAGCTCCAATACTTTGGCCACCTGATGCAAAGAACTGACTCGTTTGAAAAGACCCTGATGCTGGGAAAGACTGAAGGCCAAAGGAGAAGAGGGCAGCAGAGTAGAGATGGTTAGATAGCATCCAACTCAGTGGACATGAATTTGGGCAAACTCTGGGAGACAGTGGAGGACAGAGGAGCCTGCCATGCCACGGTGCGTGGGGTCACAAGGATTTGGACATGACTCAGCCAATGAACAACAGCACATTCACATGGCCGTGCAACAAATCTTCAGGACTTTTTCATCTTGCAAAATTAAAATTATACACCCATTAAATAATTCTCCCGATTTCCCCTCACCTGCCCAGCAACAACCATTCTACTCTTTGTTTCTTCAAATTTGACTAGTTCAGATACTTCATATAAGTCGAATAATGTAGTATTTGTCTTTTTCTAACTGGCTTATTCACTTAGCATAATATCCTCAAGGTTCATCCACATGGCAGCATGTGTCAGAATTTCATTCTTCTTTAATATTTAATTGTATGTATGTAATATTTTCTTTATTATTCATCCATCAATGAACACTTAGGTGGCTTCTGCTGCTGCTGCTAAGTCACTTCAGTCGTGTCCGATTCTGTGAGACCCTGTAGATGGCAGCCCACCAGGCTCCCCCGTCCCTGGGATTCTCCAGGCAAGAACACTGGAGTGGGTTGCCATTTCCTTCTCCAATGCATGAAAGTGAAAAGTGAAAGTGAAGTCGCTCAGTCGTATCCAACTCTTAGCGACCCCATGGACTGCAGCCCACCAGGCTCCTCCACCCATGGGATTTTCCAGGCAAGAGTACTGGAGTGGGGTGCCATTGCCTTCTCCGTAGGTGGCGTCTACCTTTTGGCTATTGTATGATGCTGGTATGAAACATGAGAATACAAATATCTCTTTGAGACCTTGGAAAACATCCAAAATTGGAGTTTCTGTATCACATGGATCAAATTTTTAAGGAACCATCATATTGTTTTCCATAGTGGCTACACCTTTTACATTGCCATCAATAGCACACAAGGATTCCAGTTTTCTGACGTCTTTACCAACACTTTCATGTTCTGGCTTTTCTGATAGTAGCCATCCTCATGGGTGTGCAGTGACTGTCACATACTATTTTAATTATCTGTTGTCTAGCACTGACTTCCTTCCAGAGAGAGAACTAAGCCTTTCCATCTGTATGTTGCTAATGTCTAATCATGAATCTAAAACGTAATATGTCCTTTAAAAAAGAGCCCATTCAAAGAATGAATGTTATAAAACCTCAGATAAGCCTTAGGCTTCTTTAGCAACAGAAGGGCAGGTGACTCACTGCACCCTTTCCTCCAGTGGGTCAAGGAGTAGAGAGTTCATTGCTGGAAGCTGCAGTAGCAGTGGTAAAAAAAACAAGAGGTGGCAAATTAGTTCCATGTCCCTTTAATTGGAAAAAATGGCAGATTGGGATGACAGCAAGGAACTGACACAAGACTCAGAGACAGCCCTGAGCATTTTTAATTCAAAGAAAATCCGATCTGCCCATGACCTTCAGTCCCTAAACTGGCAGTGTTCACCATCTCTACTCTCCTGAGGAACACTTGAGGAACACATGTGAGTGTAAGTGTGTGTGTGTGTATGTGTGTGTGTGTGTATGCTCAGTCATGTCCAACTCTTTGCAACCCCATGGACTGCAGCCCGCCAGGATCCTCAGTCCATGGGATTCTTCAGGCAAGAATACTGGATGAGTTGCCATTTCCTATCCCAACGTGTCTTCCTGTCCCAGGGGTCGAATCTGTATCTCCTGCATTGGTCAGCGGATTCTTTACTCCTTGGCCACCGGGGAAGTTCCTGGCCATGGGGGTCACTGGTTACCTAGGAAGGGGGTTTTCTGTGTTCCAGACCCCCTCTGTCAATACATAGAGAGATTCTATACAGGTACGTCTAATTACGTTTTAGGATCCAAACAATCCTGGAACACAGTCCACTGGCAAACTGGAGAATGCCATAGAGTTTATCATAATTTTACACATGACAAAACCAAGAATCTTTATGAATATAAACAATGGCACAAGATCAAAGATTATATCCCAAAGGTCCTGGTTCTGCTGTTTGTGGAGCTTGGCCTTGTGAACTTTATCAGCAATTTAAAGATGCATTTTGCATATTTCATTGTCAAGCTGTTAATATATTCCTTTCCCGGCAGCTCAGTTTTTCTAAGAGAGCCCAGTCCCTTGCTTTATGTTCCTTCTGTTGCTGCTGCTGCTGCTAAGTCACTTCAGTCGTGTCCAACTCTGTGAGACCCCATAGACGGCAGCCCACCAGGCTCCCCCGTCCCAGGGATTCTCCAGGCAAGAACACTGGAATGGGTTGCCATTTCCTTCTCTGATGCATGAAAGTGAAAAGTGAAAGTGAAGTCACTCGGTCGTGTCCAACTCTTAGTGACCCCATGGACTGCAGCCTACCAGGCTCCTCCATCCATGGGATTTTCCAGGCAAGAGTACTGGAGTGGGGTGCCATTGTCTTCTCCGGTTCCTTCTGTTACTTCTTATTAAAGAATCAGTAGTTTTCTGTTGCCCAGTGTTCCATACTTTCAAAGCACAGGCCTTTCTAGGTAGTATATTCCTTAAATAATTACAGGTCTCTTTTAAAATAAACTCTTCTCAACTTGTTACCAGTCTATATTTTTACCAGCTTTTGGTTTTGCCTTTAGAGTTGTTTCAGCAATGCTAATTATAAAGAAAAAGATAAGGTCAAATTGTTTTTCTTTCCCATTCATAGCAGCTCAGAAAATGAATTGTAGCATTCTTCTTATTTGTACAGGTATTGATGTGTTCATTGTGGCAACGTCTTCACAGATAATAAAAACGACATCCTTTTTGTAGATGTGCTAATTATCTCTTCTTGATCAAGAAAAAAACATTGAATCAGCTTCCAACTACAGAGTTTCATTTACATCCATATTTCATGCCGCCAAAGAGCCTGGACTATTTTGTGCTACTTCGTATTTTGATTAGGAAATAAAAATATTCTGGAATATTATTATTAAGAAATGCTTAAAATAACCAATGTACATGATTGGTTGTATGAGATCACCACCAGTTAAGCCAAAAGACTGATGTAAATGCAAAGAAATGGTGAGGAAACTAAACAGCAAACAGGATGAATGGTTCGCAACATCCAGCTTGAGCCAGTTGAACTAATCCAATGAGAGGATTAATTCAATCAACTTTGAACATGCAGAAATAACTCTGCTATTAAATGTTTGCACCAGGAAGAAGCAACCTGCATATTTTTAAGACATAAAAGCTATATCAGCCCCTGGCAACAGAAAGAGGCCAACATATTCATGATGGTCCATTCATTTATTTCTTTTTACTTGTTCAGCCTTAAGACCAAAATTGTTTGTGATTGCAGATTAGGCTTCCCAAATTCTGCTACCTTTGATTATAGTTCTTTGTTATTTTCTGAAAGCCTATTTAGTTGTGAAATTGGATGTAAAATCATATTCTTGGCAGGAAAAAAACAAATCCTGATCCTTAACCTTAATTTACATATTTGAACCTCAAAGAAATTAGTACGACTTATGTTTATAAAATAATACCTTTAGTACCATGAAATGTTACAATGTAAAAACCAAAATTATTTACTATCAAAAGAGAGAAAATGAGAGAGAAATAGAACTTTTCTCTTATGTTTTGTTTTAGTGGGAACCAGATTTTTAATTCCAACCAAAAGACATTTTCTAATAAACAGATAAAACTGGCTTGCCCTGAATTCTAATGCACAGAAGTCACAAGCTAAGTAATGCACATAGTTCTCATACTCTTTCTACCCCAATCTTAACAGTGCAGACACTGACTTCCATAAAACATTGGTGAGCTATTTAATAGGAGCCCAGTGCAAGACCAGAGGTTGTTTAGCCCATTTCTCCAGGTTGGTCTGGATATCGGTGCTCCCAGGTTAAACAATGATGAAATGGCTTCCCAGGGGCTCAATGGTAAAGGATCCACCTGCCAATGCAGGAGACACAGGTTCCACCCCTGGGTGGGGAAGATCCCCTGGAGAAGGAAACGGCAACCCACTCCAGCATTCTTGCCTGGAGAATCCCATGGACAGAGGAGCCTGGTGAGCTACAGTCCACGGGGTTGCAAAGACTCAGACACAACTGAGCGACTAAACAACAACAAATGTAAAAGTAAGATATGGAGCTAGAATGAAAATTTACATTTTTTCCTTCCTAGTCCAGAGTTCTTTTTACCAGAATACCATAGCTCTGTGACTTTTGGACAAGGCTTTTACCTTTTCTGAGTCTCTGTCGTTATTAAATTTAATGGTTTAACACTACCCAAGCCTATTCATTGAGCTGTTTTGACACAACACATTCATATAACAGTACAATATAAAATATACATATAAGATATTCTGTCCTTGAAAAATAATAAAAATTGAAATATCAAAACATTATGAATGTGTCACTCATACGGACTACTCATCACCTGATAATAGTAATAACTTGTGAAAACCTCCAGAGAAGAAAATGACAGATTCACCGATGTGCCTTTCCGGACACATGCATGTGGCTTGTGTTCTGGCCATGGAATCTCTGACAAGAACCTGTGACAGTGCCTCGACTCTAGAGCCAGGCACTGCCACCAGTACAAACCAGAGACACGGCCTGTGCTGGGCTGCACCCCTGCCCTCATGTCAACCGTGACTATACCTGATGGCAGCCACCTGATACCTATGCCAGCCACCTCTTCCCTCCCTCGTCAGCGTTTCCAGCTGATATGAAGATGCAAGATGCCACAGAACTTTCTCAACATCCATATATCTGGAACCCAAAAGTGAGGGAGAGGATGCCCCAGGGGGTGAAATTTGACCAATGGAAGACAGCTACAAGCAGGTAAGTCCTGGTGCTTTCTGCTTTTGCATGGACTCTTTGGAGAGGCAGCCCCTCTTGCAGCTTTGCTGATGATATTCTACGTGACATGGCTGTGACCAACTCGGTAACAACCCCCTTATATTTTTATTCCCTCTTTCTCAGTCTGACTCACCTTTCCCCTAATGTTTATTTCCTTGCACTCATACTGAACCATAGCCCCTAATATTTGTCTCAAGCACTATTTTCTAAGAAACCTAGGCAGAGACACTATCTAATTAGGAATTAGAAAAAAAATTAATTACAAATGAAGGGCCCCGTTGAATATAGAAATCATGAATGTACGTTCAGTCAGTAAGTAGAATTATATGATGCTTTTTCCCAGCACGCCAGGAATAAAAGTAGAGAAAATAAGGAGTTAGGTTCATTTGTGTATTTAACCAATTGAGTTTCCCCTAAGTGTGATTACCATTAGGGATTCAAAAAAAAAAATCCATTGGGTTCTAGTTGTTTCTTCTTTAGAAATTAACTTTATATGGTGAAATTAAATTTGAGATAATCCAAGACACAGGTTAAATAGCATTTGTGAAGAGTCAAGAGTAAATAATACATTAGAAGACAAGGATGGGTGAGGAAACTGAAGGTAGAGATGAGACTAGAAAACAAGCCAGTCAGGAGAGAGAATACAGGCATCAAAAGGCAGTGGGAAAAAATGTCAGGGCATGTTTCAGATATTAAGTCACTCTGTGTGACAGCAAGTCCAGAGGATAAGCCTAAGAGAGAGCGGTGGTTACAGAGCATGAATGAAGACTGTAAAATGAGAGGAATCTAAAGAACTGAGGCAGAAGTGCTGGGTGCTTCATCAGGGTGAACTGAAAGCATGTAAGATAAACCAGAAGATGATACATCCCACCCTAGTCTTTATTCTTCCCTAAATTTGGTATCATCAACTTGATGGACATGAATTTGAGCAAACTTTGGAAGCAGTGAAGGACAGGGGAGCCTGGCATGCTGCTGTTTGTGGGGTTGCAAAGAGTCAGACACAAGTGAGAAACTGAACAGCAACAACAAATTTGGCTAAGATAGGAAGAAGCTGCAATTAAGAGGGGAAGATGCTGAGCTCATCAACTGCTCGATTAAAATAACCATCAGTCCAAAAAGGGATGAAAAAGATTTCACAGGTCTTTTCTGGATGTAACATCGCCACGCTGCTAAGCCAATTCCCGTGGTAAGAAGTGCTACAAATAGGAAAAATAGCAGGCAGGAGTGAGAGAAAGGAAGGAAGAAACGATTAGGAAACAGGATAGGAAGCTCACCCAAACACAATACACAAAAGAACTGTGGTGGGGAGGTGACTCAGCGTGGGAGGATGCAGGCAGGGGTTGTAGTAATGCGTGTCCACAGGTGATGAGAAATGTAGATGATGAAACCTCCCAATACAGAAATGGGTGGGCTTCCCCATTCTCCGACTAAATCACACCAGGAATTCAGTACCATGCAGGGTTAATGATACTGCTTTCTTTTATGGCATTTCCTTCTGTAAGCAATGCCAGATCCCTCTAACTGAGAGATACTCGACCGTATCAAAAGATTCTAGAGTGCTCATAATAATACCCCTGCTGTGGCTTACCTCTGGGCCACACAGTCCTGTGCTACTCCTAAGAGCCTCCCAGCATCACCGCATCCCCACCTAGCAGAGCTGCTGATGAAAAGCCTTTGCAAGGATCTGGAATGGAGAAGAGAGGCAGAGGCCATCTGAACCAGTCTCTGGACACAGCAGGCAAATATGCAGGCATACAGAAAACAGGAGGTTTTCGTGGTGGCCTCCAGGTGAGCTCGTGAAAATCACTTTCCTAAATGTTGGAGAAAAAATATGATGATCGGCATTCCTTTCTTGAATCTGTGACCCCTTGGTTCTCTAAAAGCTTAGAGTGATCCAAGAGTTCATATACATTGCCCTGGCCTTCACTTTCCCAGCATCTCATGAAGTTTGAAAGCATTGCTGCTGCTGCTGCTGCTAAGTCGCTTCAGTCATTTAAGTTCCCTGAATTAAATACCATCCTGTTTGAAAAGCCTGGAGCAATTTCTGGTTTTTGAACAGAACCCTAGCCCCCTAACTGATAGCTTTTTTTCCCCTTCTCTGTAATACCCATCTTAACATAGAAATTGGTTATTTTTTAGTGCAACAATAAGTTTTTAAGACTCTATTTCTTCATAAGCTATAGGTTAACTATTACTACTTTCAATGAAAGTGTCAGAGTAAACATAAAAATATCTCTGAAATATTATAAAGTTCATATTATTAGAGCTTATCAATATGGTACTCTCGCTATTACAAAATGAAATGAATTAATAATATATTTGTTTCCTTGGAGTAAATCCAACTTTATAAGTTTTGAACCTGATTTTTTTCCATTTGTAACTTAATAGAAGCCATAAAATTCCAGAACAGTTTGCTCCGTAATAGGTGAAAGGAAAGAATTTAATAACTGCTCTGGCATAAAAGAAATACTTTCCACCTCTTTGTAAGGAACACTGTTGGATTCAGGAAATAACTACTTAGTCATTTGATTATGGCTATAGTAGAAACTGTTAATTAATATTATAATAATTTTTGTAATTTAAGGCATAATTTAATTCACTTTCATTACTTAAGTGGAAAATTGCCAAATTATCCTTTAAATATTTTTTTACCTTTCTACTGCAAAAATGTTTTTATCATTATTATAATTTCTGATGTTTATTAAGGAAGAGCAGTAGTTTATGAGAGTTTATAAGTTCATAAGCATTTTTAAAGCTACAGAGCAGACAAATCAGTTTACCCAATTAAACGAGTGCAGAGGAAGACGTGACTCATACCCACATAAAGGTCCCATGGACGGCAGCCCACCAGGCTAACAGTAATAATCATTCCACTTTTCTATGAACACAGTAAGAAAAACTTAAAGAACAAAGTTGGCACAATGGGAGTTGGGGGAACTGAGATAACCCACATTTCCATGAGAATCTAGAGATTTGGGGCAGATGAGAAAACGCACACTGACCTGCCATGGATGCAACAGCCTGGAAACTGTTCCAGCCAGTTCTACGAAAAATTTCAAGAGTCTACACTGAGAAAAAGAGCGATTTTTGTGACTAGTTTTGTAGGTAAGGCTGTATTTGTGAAAGTCTAAAAATTATCTCAAGCTGAAATCAGAAAGAAAGGAGAAGAACTAAATCACATAAGCAAAGACACTGGCAGAGAAGTTGCGTCATTCATTCCTCTGTGTGGCCACCTTTCCCATTTCAAAGAACAGTTGCTGTGAAAGTGCTGTTGTATTCCTGCTACTAGAATCAATGAACCATCTTCAGAATGTAGAATGGGCTACCAGATCAAGTGACCAAAATTAGACTACTGAGTTGGGGGTCACTAAAGATTCTAGTGATCAAAAATTTATGGCAAGCCTGAGGCAGAACGCTTTCTATTCTATTAATTCCATCATGAATCAAATTATATATTTTCCACGCAGGTAATTTTAAACATCCAAGAATACACCATAGTGGCTAAAGAATCTGTAAAAGAATAAAAATATCCTGTCGAGGGAGAATAGTGGGATGGCATCATCAACTCAATGGACTTGAGTTTGAGCAAATTCCAGGAGATAGCGAAGGATGAGGACACCTGGCATGCTGCAGTCCATGGGGTCGCAAATAGTCAGACATGACTTAGCAACCGAACAACAAGAAGTAAAGAGAAAAAGCAATTAGAGAAAGGTACACAGATTCTTAGTGAGCTCAACCACATGAAAGATATTCACTCTCCTAATGAGTAAAGGCATTAACTTAATAGCTACTATCATGAAGATAGGAGAAATTTTAAGAAACCCTATATCAAAGGATATGGGGACTTTTCCTCCCTTACCTCTGTTTAAATATGAACATAAGCCACAAAATATATACAATCAGAGTTTCATTTATTTATATTTAATTTAATGATCTATTTTTTGCACATTTCTTTTCCATGGGGATAGTCTTGATCCCTGTCTCCTGTACAATGTCACGAACCTCATTCCATAGTTCATCAGGCACTCTATCTATCAGATCTAGGTCCTTAAATCTATTTCTCACTTCCACTGTATAATCATAAGGGATTTTATTTAGGTCATACCTGAATGGTCTAGTGGTTTTCCCTACTTTCTTCAACTTAAGTCTGAATTTGGCAATAAGCAGTTCATGGTCTGAGCCACAGTCAGCTCCTGGTCTTGTTTTTGCTGACTGTATAGAGCTTCTCCATCTTTGGCTGCAAAGAATATAATCAATCTGATTGCGGTGTTGACCATCTGGTGATGTCCATGTGTAGAGTCTTCTCTTGTGTTGTTGGAAGAGGGTGTTTGTTATGACCAGTGCATTTTCTTGGCAAAACTCTATTAGTCTTTGCCCTGCTTCATTCCATATTCCAAGGCCAAATTTGCCTGTTACTCCAGGTGTTTCTTGTCTTCCTACTTTTGCATTCCAGTCACCTATAATGAAAAGGACATCTTTTGGGGGTGTTAGTTCTAAAAGGTCTTGTGGGTCTTCATAGAACCGTTCAACTTCAGCTTCTTGAGCGTTACTGGTTGGGGCATAGACTTGGATTACTGTGATATTGAATGGTTTGCCTTGGAAACGAACAGATCATTCTGTCATTTTTTGACTCATTGGAAAAGATTCTGATGCTGGGAGGGATTGGGGGCAAGAGGAGAAGGGGACGACAGAGGATGAGATGGCTGGATGGCATCACTGACTCGATGGACATGAGTCTGAGTGAACTCCAGGAGTTGGTGATGGACAGGGAGACCTGGCGTGCTGCGATTCATGGGGTTGCAAAGAGTCAGACACTACTGAGTGACTGATCTGATCTGATCTGATCTGATTTTTTGCACATGGGTTTTACTTTTAAGATTCCTATAAAGGTAGGAATTTTATTTTTTTTAAATTGAATTATGGGTGGCTCAGTTGGTAAAGAATCCACCTGCAATGTGGGAGTCCTGGGTTCAATCCCTGGGTTGGGAAGATCCACTGGAGAATGGATAGGCTACCCACTCCAGTATTCTAGCCTGGAGAATTCCAAAGACAGAAAAGCCTAGCAGACAAAAAAAAGAGTCAGACATGACTGAGCGACTTTCACTTCCACTATAGCCAGCCCAGCACTCCATAAAGATGGGTATTGAGAAAACATATCTGATGTGTGCATGTACACTCAGTTGTATCCAACTCTTTGTGACCCCATGGACTATAGATCAGGAGGCTCCTCTGTCCATGGGATTTCCCAGGCAAGAATATTGGAGTGGGTTGCCATTTCCTACTCAGGGGGAATCTTCCTGACCCAGGGATCAAACCCAAGTCTTTTGTGCCTCCTGCACTGGCAGGAAGATTCTTTATCCCTTGCACCATCTGGGAAATCCCATTATTTGATAGTAACCAATAATGGGGCTTCCCTGGTGGCTCAGATGGTAAAGAATCTGCCTGCCACTTAGGAGACCCAGGTTTGATCCCTGGGTCAGGAAGATACCCTGGAGAAGGGAATGGCCACCCACTCCACTGCTGGAGGCCTAGAGAATGCCTGGCGAATCCCATGGGCAGAGGAGCCTGGCAGGCTACAGCCCATGGGGTCACAAAGTCGGACAAGACTGAGAGGCTAACACTCTCACTTTCACTTTCAATAATACTAACTTATGAGATTTACGGTGAGATTTAACACTTTAGTCTCCCTTATCTTCAGCCCCCAGTTTTATAACCAACTTGACTTCTCTTCCTCAACACCTATTTCAATAAATGTTAAATAAATAGATGAAAGAATGAATAATGGAGTTTATATCTTCAAATCTCATCCTATCCAGGCACTTCTCCTTGAAGACCACTATTTATTTCTACATTTAATCTGATGTTCCAAAATAATTTTTACTCCAGTACCCAAGGATATCATACAGAAGTCCACTATCTATCAAAAGATACATTATACTTCTCTGCAGTATCTTATACGAACTATACCTAAGCTTAGACCGTCTCAAGACATCACAGCACACTTCATTGCATATTTTTTCATCTGATTAGTTTATAGTAAATCACAAAGCCATGGTGGGATTTTTTTCCCGCACAACTTCTAGATCTGAAGTATAAAAAATTATGATTCTACTACATGGAATTATACTAATACTTTCTATTGTTAGTTCAACTAGCCATTCCTCAGAAAGATTGACAATAAGTGAGTGCACCTCTTTTCTGTTGTATGTTTAACTGCCAAAACTGCTCAGCTTTCTGTATCTAAAGCTCTTAGTAGATGTTATTCCATTTTGATTAGATTCTTCCATTCCAGTGGACTGTATTAATTTAGACTATGAGATAGTTACTACTATCTGAAAGATACAGATAAGAGCAAATACATGATTAACCTCTTTAAATTAGCATAACAGGGCCATATTTCTAGACTGATAGAGCAAGTAAAGGACTTCAAAGACAGATATGGAAAGGCAAAGTCAGATAATGAATACTTACAAATGGTATTTACAAATCATTCAAAAATATCCCTCTCACTAAATAAGTCACAGGATATAGTTTTGTTATAAAACCAATCTAAGACAAGGTCATAAAGTCCATATAAAAGAGTTGCACCAAACCACCATGATTCACCACACATCTTTGGAAGGCTGAGAATGAAAATGATAAAGAGAATTAATTCCTGATTTACATATTCTGCTAATAAAGTGGCAAGGTCTTATGGAACAAACACAACAGCTGCAAATTATGTAATTATGTATCTGTATGCAAATTTGCAGATATCACATAAATGCTGGAACACTATTTGCAATGCTAATTAGGTGGCTTTTATTGCTGCTGCATAATTCCTACATGTGATTTGGTTCCAGATGTCATTGTAGCTTGTGAAACCTTTATTGTCAGGTTAGCTGAGGTAGCACAAATTAACACTACTAATAAAAACTCTATTTATAATTAAATCACTTGCAGTGACTCAGTGATTTTTCATCTTCCTGTCCATCTCTCTTACTCATACAGTATGTAGATTGAGTTTTGGGCCAAAAGGAATTTTTCAGTAGCTACATTCTCATACAAGTGGTTAATCTGTTTAATCTCATCCATATAAACTAAGTTTAAGTGTCTAATAAGCATGGAAAAGTTCACATAACAGACTGAAACCAATATGGGTCTTAAGGGAGATGCCATAAGGTTTTATTTTAGGTTTTACAACTGTAAGAAGAATAATTTCATTTGCTATATTCTACTATCAGTATTTTGATAGCCTGAAGAATTATTATTTCTTTTTTAACAGTACAAAATGTTTTGAAAATCATACGATAGGAAATTGCCACACTTCTAATTCATATGGAAGAGAAAAAGACATTAAGATAAAATGTATCCTGAGCACCTAATATGCACATAGATTTGCAGGTGCTCCAAGGAAGGAACATACTAATACCTGAGCCCTCAAATAGCTCAAAAATAGTTGGGAAGGTAAGACATAAAAATATTTAAAATATACACCATATATAAAAATATATAGCCAGTGGGAATTTGCGGCATGATGCAGGGAGTTCACACCACTGCTCGGTGACAATCCAGTGTAGTGGGAATGAGTGGGAGGTGGGAGGGAGCTTCAAGAGGAAGGGGACATATGCATACCTATGGCTGATTCCTGCCGATGTATCCAACACAATATTGAAAAGCAACACAATATTGTAAAGCAATTATTCTCCAATTAAAAATTGGACATGGGGACATGGGTAAACCTATGGCTGATTCATGTTGACTTTTGGTAGAAATCAATGTAATACTGTAAAGCTATTATTCTTCACTTAAAAATAAATTAAAAAATTTTTAATACATACTTCAAAAAAAAAACACAAAACACAAAAATCTAATATGAGAATATGAGACCTGATCGTCGACCTGGAACTAAAACAGAGAAATGAAGTCAGAAGTAACCCTCTTAACGATTTGTTGTTGTTGTTGTTGTCTTGACGGAAGTATAATTGACCTACAGCACTAAATCAGTTCCAGTGATTAGCTATTGCTATACGTTACAAAATGATCACCGTAATGTCTAGTCATTATGTCACCATACACGGATATTAGAATATAATTGACGATCATTCCTCATGCTGTGCATTTCACTCCTATGATTCACTTATTTTGTAACTTGAAGTTTGTGCCTCTTGATTGTCCTTACCTGTTTCACTCATTTCTCCATCCCCTCCTCCCTGGCACCCACCTGTTTGTTCTCTGTATCTATGCATCTATTCTCCTTTCTGTCTGGTACTTTGTTTTGTTTTTTGGATTCCACATGTAAGCAAGATAATAAGGTGTTTGTTTTTCTCACTCTGACATCTCACTAAGCATAATACCCCCTAGGCCCAACTATGCTGCAAATGGCAAGATCTCTTTATATTTTTATGACTGAGTAGTATTTCACTGTGTATATACACCACATCTTTTTTATTCACTCATCCATTGATAGACACAGGTTGTTTCCATATCTTGGCTATTGTAAATAATGCTGCAATGAACATAGGGGTGCATGTATCTTTTTGAATTAGTGTTTTCATGTTCTTTGGATAAATACCCAACAGTGGAATGACTGGATCATATGATAGTTCCATTCTTAATTTCTTGAGCAACTCCATTATGTTTTCCACAGAAAAGTAAAAGTGTTAGTTGCTTAGTCACATCCAACGCTTTGTGACCCCATGGAGTGTAGCCTGCCAGGCTCCTTTGGCCATGGAATTCTCCAGGCAAGAATACTGAAGAATACTGAAGGGTAGCCATTCCCTTCTCCAGGGAATCTTCCCAACCCAGGGATTGAACCTAGATCTCCTGAATTGCAGGCAGAGTCTTTATCATTTGAGCCAAATTTGGAGGGCTGCACCAATTTACATTCCCACCAACAGTGGACAAGACTTCCCTTTTTCTCCACATTCTCCACAACATGTTATTTCTTGTCTTTTCAGTGATAGCCACTCTGACTCATTGTGGCTCTGATTTGCAATCCCCTGAAGATGAGTGATATGGAGCATCTTCTCATGTGCCTGTTGGGCATATATGTGTCTTCTTTGGGAAAATATCCATTCAGCTCCTCTGCCCAGTTTTTACTCCTGTTATTTGTCTTCTTCTTGTTGACTTGTTTGTATGAGTTCTTTATACATTTCAGATATTAACATCTAAATAGATATATGATTTGCCAATATCTTCTTCCATCCAACAAGCGGCCTTTTGGTTTTGAAATCGTTTCCTTCATTATGCAGAAGCTTTGTAGTTAAATGCAGTGTCATTTATTTTTGTTTCCCTTGGCTTGGGAGTTGGAATTACAAAATCATTGCTAAGACTGAAATTACAGATTGTTTCTTCTGGAATTTTATGTTTTCAGGTCTTAACAGGGATGACTATATGTATTCTCTTTGGGAGAGCAGCATTCTAATTCTTAGTAAGAGAGGAGGGGTTTAATACTGATGGAGTGTGCAAGAATGAAAATTTGGGATATCATTCTTTGGCTTTATATTTACATTGCTGGAGAAGTTGCAGGTCCAGATGTTGCCACCCAAAGGTAGAGCTGGATGAGAGAGTCTACATAAGAGCTTGACATCTGCACTGTGAAATTGGGGGCATATGTGAACATTAAGATGAGCGTTCATCTCTCAGCCAGAGAACAAACCAAAGGATTTGAATGGAATATGTTAGAACATACATGAAAGAAAAAGATGGAGTCATTTTCCATCACAGTTCCCCATGGCACTGTGAATGCTTAGGAAAGATAATTAGCAGTTCCACGGCTCCACATGAATGCAAAAGGATACTAAAGAAGAACTTACTCTAGTGCTGCCTGTTAATGAGGCCCCAAATTCAAAGACAGCCTCTTTGGAAAACTCAGCAGTGGCCACAGGAATGGAAAAGGTCAGTTTTCACTCCAATCCCAAAGAAGGGCAATGCCAAAGAGTGTTCAGACTATTGCACAATTGCCCTCATTTAGCACACTAGCACGGTCATGCTCAAAATCCTCCAAGACAGGCTTTGACAGTACATGACCTGAGAACTTCCAGATGTTCAAGCTGGATTTAGAAAAGGCAGAGGAACCAGAGATCAAATTGCCAACATCTGTTGGATCATAGAAAAAGCAAGAGAATTCCAGAAATATTCTGCTTCATTGACTATGGTAAAGTCTTTGGCTGTGTAAATCACAATAAACTGTGGAAATTCTTAAAGAGAAGAGAATAACAGACTACCTTCCCTGTCTCCTGCAAAAAAAAAAAAAAGGTCAAGAAGCAACAGTTAGAACTGGACATATAAAAACAGACTGGTTTCAAATTAGGAAAGGAGTATGTCAAGCTGTATACTTCCAGGTTGCTTATTTAACTTATACGCAGAGTACATCATGCGAAATGCTGGGCTGGATGAATCACAAGCTGGAATGAAGGTTGCTGGGAGAAAGTTCAATAACCTCAAATATGCTGATGACACCACCTTGATGGCAGAAAGCGAAGAGGAACTAAACAGCCTCTTGATGAAGGTCAAAGAGAGTGAAAAAGCTGGCTTAACATTCAACATTCAAAAAACAAAGATTATGGCATCTGGTCCCATAACTTTATGGCAAATAGATGAGGGAAAAATGGAAACAGTGACAGACTTTTATCTTCTTGGGCTCCAAAATCACTGCAGATGGTGACTGCAGCCATGAAATTGAGAGATGCTTGCTCCTTGGAAGAAAAGCTATGACAAACCTAGACAGCATATTAAAAATCCGAGACATCACTTTGCCAACAAAGGTCTGTAGAGTCAATGCTATGATTTTTCCAATACCCATGTATGGATGTGAGAGTTGGACCATAAAGAGAGCTGAGCACCGAAAAATTGATGCTTTTGAACTGTGGTGTTGGAGAAAACTCTTGAG
Organism: Bos taurus; assembly: GCF_002263795.3. Taxonomy (NCBI): domain Eukaryota; kingdom Metazoa; phylum Chordata; class Mammalia; order Artiodactyla; family Bovidae; genus Bos; species Bos taurus. The sequence continues at coordinate 18,787,203 of NC_037354.1, forward strand.
AGTCCCTTGGACTACAAGGAGATCAAACCAGTCAATCTTAAAGGAAATCAACCCTAAATACCCATTGGAAACATTGATGCTGAAGCAGAAGCTCCAATACTTTAGCCACCTGATGCAAACAGCTGCCTGTTGCATCAGGAAAAGACCCTGATGCTGCAAAAAACTGAAGGCAGGAGGAGAAGGGAAAGAGAGAGGATGAGATGGTTGGATGGCATCATTGACTCAATGGACATGAGTTTGAGCAAACTCTGGGAGATGGTGAAGAACAGGGAAAGCTGGTGTGCTGTAGTCCATGGGGTTACAGAGTCAAACATGACTGAGTGACTAAACAACTACAAAACCAAGGACAGGGACTTGGGGACCTGAATCACCTTTGGTGCCAAATGAAAACTAGATACTCTTTCCTTAGTGAGAATGGGGACCAAATTAAAGTTGAATGATGACCAGAGATAAACATTACTACTACCTATGCAGACATCTTGACATCAACAAAACCATCAGCATCAGAAAAAAAAAAGAGAGACTCTAAACCAGATTTTAAAGGTTAGCTCCTGTCCATTGCCCTGCAATCATTATGTAAGTATATCTTTTTTTTTTAATTTTATTTTATTTTTAAACTTTACAATATTGTATTGGTTTTGCCAAATATCGAAATGAATCCGCCACAGGTATACATGTGTTCCCCATCCTGAACCTTCCTCCCTCCTCCCTCCCCATACCATCCCTCTGGGTCATCCCAGTGCACCAGCCCCAAGCATCCAGTATCGTGCATCGAACCTGGACTGGTGACTCGTTTCATATATGATATTATACATATTTCAATGCCATTCTCCCAAGTATATCTTTTGATTACATCATGTATCCTCCTTCCTGTCCCTGCTCCAACATCAAAGGAGCTATCCCTGGAAAGAAAGGTTAGAGGTATCTCAAAGCCAGATCATAACAGTCTCCAGCTACACACACACACACACACACACACACACACACACACACGTACTCATAGGGAGACAAGATCAAAACTCTAGTTGCAAGAGGGGTGAATTTTAATTTGTATAGGAGTATGAAGGGAAGAATGTATTTAATATGCAGCATTGTAAAATATTGAAAAAATCAATTTTGTTTTCTGCTCCAATAATATGAGAGTCAAGAATACTGAGATATCCTAATTTTATATCTTCTACTGTTTTAAAAAAATACTTTTGTTTATTTATCTGACTGCACCAGATCTTAAGTTCTGGCATGTGGGAGCTGTAGCTATGGTATGTGAACTCTTTGCTGTGGCCTGTGGGATCCAGTTCCCTGACCAGGGATTGAACCCAGGCCTCCTGCATTGGAGTGTGGAGTCTTAGGCACTGGGCCACTATGGAAGTCCTGATTTGCGGTCTTTTCTAAACCAACTTCATCACTGCCTTTCTTTTTTTTTTTTTAATTCTTCAAGTTTTTATTCAGTTCAGTATTACATTTTGAAAGTCAGAAACTTGTAGTCTTTTTTATAAATCTTGAAGATGAGACATTTTGCAAAGGCATTAGAGTAAAACCATAACTGTCTATATTAACAAAAGGCTTAAAAAAAGGCAAATTTTAATCTGATTACTGCTGTGACATGTAATATTTTCAGATAACTAAAATTATGACTAATAATATTTTACCAAGACATATCAGATTTTTAGGAACTCCCTATAATCTTGAGAATACCTGTACCATTTACCATATTATATAACAAAGTTTATGATTCATTTGACAACACTTCCCTTAAACCAAACATACCAAATACACATGATTAGTTTAATATCTCCCTTTGCAGTTCCTCAGGGGAACTTTGAAGCACCCCAAAGTTAGCTAGAGGTCAAAGGAACTTTATTATAGTTTGATTTGGGAAGACTTATCAAAGGAACATCAAGTAACATTTTATTTATTTATTTCTTCCTGACTTGTAGCTTATTTTTTTATTTTATTTTTTAACTTTACAATATTGTATTGGTTTTGCCATATATCAACATGAATCCGCCACAGGTGTACACGTGTTCCCCATCCTGAAACCCCTTCCCTCCTCCCTCCCCATACCCTCCCTCTGGGTCGTCCCAGTGCACCAGCCCCAAGCATCCAGTATCGTGCATCGAACCTGGACTGGCGACTCGTTTCATACATGATATTATACATGTTTCAATGCCATTCTCCCAAATCTTTCCACCCTCTCCCTCTCCCACAGAGTCCAAAAGACTGTTCGATACATCAGTGTCTCTTTTGCTGTCTCATATACAGGGTTATTGTTACCATCTTTCTAAATTCCATATATATGTGTTAGTATACTGTATTGGTGTTTCTCTTTCTGGCTTACTTCACTCTGTATAATAGGCTCCAGTTTCATCCACCTCATTAGAACTGATTCAAATGTATTCTTTTTAATGGCTGAGTAATACTCCATTGTGTATATGTACCACTGCTTTCTTATCCATTCATCTGCTGATGGACATCTAGGTTGCTTCCATGTCCTGGCTATTATAAACAGTGCTGCGATGAACAATGGGGTACACATGTCTCTTTCAGTTCTGGTTTCCTCAGTGTGTATGCCCATCAGTGGGATTGCTGGATCATAAGGCAGTTCTATTTCCAGTTTTTTAAGGAATCTCCACACTGTTCTCCATAGTGGCTGTACTAGTTTGCATTCCCACCAACAGTGTATGAGGGTTCCCTTTTCTCCACATCCTCTCCAGCATTTATTGATTGTAGACTTTTGGATCGCAGCCATTCTGACTGGTGTGAAATGGTGCCTCATAGTGGTTTTGATTTGCATTTCTCTGATAATGAGTGATGTTGAGCATCTTTTCATGTGTTTGTTAGCCATCTGTATGTCTTCTTTGGAGAAATGTCTATTTAGTTCTTTGGCCCATTTTTTGATTGGGTCATTTATTTTTCTGGAATGGAGCTGCAGGAGTTGCTTGTATAGTTTTGAGATTAGTTGTTTGTCAGTTGCTTCATTTGCTATTATTTTCTCCTATTCTGAAAGCTGTCTTTTCACCTTGCTTGCCTTTCAAATGGCCTACATTCAAGCAAGGCAGCAATGTCTCAAGCTTAGAAACTAAGAAAAATCTCTGAAAACTAAAGATCAGTATACTTTTTAAAACAAAAGTATTGAGATACACTTCACACACCATATGTTTCACCCATTTAAAGCTCTCTCTGGTTTAGTCTGATGCTGATGCTGATGGCTTTTGTTCATACTTAGATGTCTACACAGGTGGGATTCGTTTTCTTCTCTGGCCAGTGTTCAACTTCAACTTGGCCATATCTCACTGAGGAAAGGGTAGCCCAGGTTTGCTTTGTACCAACAGTGGTTTGTGAGCCCCAGGTCCCTGGGTTTTGAACCTCATTACTTTGCAGCTCTAGAGAAACAAACAACTCAATGTCTTTTAATATTCTCAAAAAGTTGTACAATCATCACTGCAATCATTTTAGAACATTTTTATCACCCCATAAAGAAACCTATGCACATTATCAGTCATCTCTACTTGCCCGGATTCACCATCTTCAACCTAGGGCTCTGAACAACCATTAATCTACTTTCTTTCTCTATAAATTTATCCATTCTGAACATTTCATACAAATGAAATCATACGAGTTTTTTATTTCTTGTTTCTTTTCCTTACTATATTGTTTTTAAGGTTCATACATATTGTAGCATATATCAGTATTTTTTTTTCTTTTTATGTTGACAAATAATATTTCACTGCATGGATAAATCACATTTTACTTATCCATTTATCAGTTAATAGACATTTGAGTTATTTTTACTTTCTGACTATTATGAATAATGATGATATCAATATTCATATACCAGTCTTTATGTGGATATACATTTTTATCTCTTGTGTAGATATCTAGGAATAGGATTGGTAGTTCATATGATAACTCAGCTCTTAACATTTTAAAAAACTGCAAAGCTGCTTTTCAAAGTAGTTGTACAATTTCTGCATTCCCATCTGCAATGTATGTAGATTTCAACTTCTCCAGTCCTCATCAATAATTTTTACTTCTTAACTATAGCCATCCTACTAGGTATGAACTGATATCTCATTATAATTTTAATTTGTATTGCCCTAGTGACTAAAGATCAAGCATCTTTTCATGTGCTTGTTTGTGATTTGCATTCATTTTTGAAAAAATACCTACTAGATCTTTTGCTCATTTTAAATGGAATTGTTTGTCCAGTTTACCTGTTTAGCAAGTTTTAAAGTGCTAAATTAATTTCCTGTTGGGTAATCTTTCTTTTCTTATCTGTGCTTTTGGTGTTATATCTAGGGAAATGCTGTACCTCAAAGTCAGAAAAAATTACTCCTCTGCTTTTTCTAAGAGTTTCATGGATTTATGTCTCTGATTTTTTTTCTTTTTTGTATGATGTAAGTTAGTGATCCAGTTTTATTCATTTGCATATTGACATCTAGTTGCACCAGCACCATTTGTTGAAAAGATCGAAAATGAAAGTGTTAATGGCTCAGTCGTGTCTTACTCTTCGTGACCCCCATGGACCAAAACCCGCCAGGCTCCTCTGTCCACGGGATTCTCCAGGCAAGAATACTGGAGTGCGTTGCCATGCCCTTCTCTAGGGGATCTTCCCAACCCAGGGATCAAACCTGAGTCTCATGTCTCCTGCATTGGCAGGCAGGTTCTTTATCACTAGCGCCACCTGGGAAGCCTTTGAAAAAATTACTCTTTCCCAATTGAAGCATCTTAGAACCCTTGTCACGGAGAAGGCAATGACACCCCACTCCAGTACTCTTGCCTAGAAAATCCATGGACAGAGGAGCCTGGTAGGCTGCAGTCCATGGGGTTGCTAAGAGTCGGGAACGACTGAGCAACTTCAGTTTCACTTTTCACTTTTCACTTTCAGGCATTGGAGAAGGAAATGGCAACCCACTCCAGTGTTCTTGCCTGGAGAATCCCAGGGATGGGGGGGCCTGGTGGGCTGCCGTCTGTGGGGTCGCACAGAGTCGGACATGACTGAAGCGACTTAGCTGCAGCAGCAGAACCCTTGTCAAAAATCAGTGCACCACAAATGTAAATTATTTCTGTACTCCCAATTCTATTCTATTTAATTATTCATTTATTCCAGCAATATACTATTTTAGATAATATAGCTGGGAGTAAGCTTCAAAATCAGGAAATGTAAGTAATCAAATCTTTTCTTCTTTTTAAATATCTTTTGGCCATCTGAGTCCCTTGCATTTCCATATAAATTTGAAGATTATTTCTCAATTTCTGCAAAAAATTCAGATGGGATTTTGACAGAGTATGCATTAAACCTGTAGATTAATTTGGGGTGTGTTCATCTAAGATAATATTAAGTTGCTCATGCCATAAACTTGGAATGTCCTGTTTATTTAGGTTTGCTTTACTTTTTTTCAACAATATTCTGTAGTTTTCAGTGTTGAAGACTTCCAACTTTTTGTTAAATTTATTCCTAAGTATTTATCCTTTTTGATGCTAAGCCGAATTGTTTTCATTGTTTCATTTTCAGAGTGTTTGTTACAAGTATATAGAAATACAATTTATTTATTATTTCAGCTGTGTATCTTGCAACAATGCTACACTCACATATTAGTTCTAGTAGTTTTTTAGAGGATTCTTTATGGTTTTCTATATATAAAATTATGTCATCTATAAATAGGAATAGTTTTACTTCTTCCTTTCTAATTTGGTGCCCTTTTTCTCTCTCTCTCTCTCCCCACTACTCCACCACCCCAATTGCCCAGGGTAAAGCTTTCAGTACAATGTTGCATAAAAGTGTAGATGTCCATGTCTTCTGATCTTGTGGGTGGAAAGCATCCAATCTTTCAACTATTCGGTATGAGGGGTGCTTGTATGTTTTTCATAAATGCTCTTTATCAAATCTTTTGCATTCAAAAGAGCCAGAGTTTTCTTTCCTCATAATTTTGGTCTAGTTTCAGTGCATAGAGTAAATCTGGTCTCACAGAATTAGTTGGAAGTGTTCAGTTCTCTTTTATTAAAGAGAGGGTGGTTTCGATATTAATTCTTTTCAAAATGCTTTATAGACTTCATTGATGCCACTAAGTCATTGTACTTGTTATGTATCTATTTAGATTTTTCGTCTTGAGTTCGTTTTACTAGTCATGGAAATTTGTCCACTTTCTCCAAGTTATGTAGTATTTTGGCACTAAGTTGTTTACTGTATTCTCTTATAGTCATTTTTATTTCTGTAAGGTTGGCAGTGATTCATTCCTGAGCTTATTAAGTTGAATTTTCTCTTTATTGATCAGTATTTCTTTGTGTGAAATCCTGTTCCTATCTAGTATCCTTTCATTTCAACCTGAAGTACTACTATTACCTTTTTAATTTTTCTCCAGGCAAGTTTGTTATCAATGAGTTCTCTCAGTTTCCATTTATCTAGAAATATCTTGAATTCGCCTTCATTTTTAAAATATTATTTTGCTGGATACAGACATCTCAGCTGATTTTTTTTTCCTTTCAGCATTTTGAATATGCCATCCTATTTTTTATATCCCCCATGGTTTCTGATGAGAAGTCAGCATTTAATCTTATTGAAAATCCCTTATATATCATGAATCACTTTTTTTCTTGACATTTTTTCTCTCTCCTCTTCTGGAACATCTGGTATTTTGATATGCTTGATGGAGTCCATGGGTGTCTGAAGATGTTTATTTTTCTCATTCTTCTTTCTGTTCCTCAAATTAGGCAATTTCAACTGAACTATCTTCAGGTTTTCTGATGCTTTCATTTGACATTTCACATAAGCTGCTGAGCTGCTCTAGTGAATTTTCTATTTCAATGATTGCAATTTTCAAATCCATTTTTTTTTTTTACAGTTTCTCTTTATTGATATTCTTTCCTAGTTGAGACACTGTTCCCATACTTAGTTTTAACCCTTTAGAACTGATTTCTTTTGATCCATTAAACATATTATGAAACCTATACAAAGTTCGATCCTTAATTATTGAATATTGATTCAGTGCTTGAAAAGTGAAAGTGAAAGTCAGTCGTGTCTAACTCTTTGTGACCCCATGTACTGCAGCCTGCCAGGCTCTTCTGTCCATGGAAATTTCCAGGTCAGAATACTGAAGTGGGTAACGGTTCCCTTCTCCAGGGGATCTTCCCAACCCAGAGATTGAACCCAGGTCTCTTCCATTGCAGGAGGATTCTTTATCATCTGAGCCACCAGGGAAGCCCAAGAATACTGGAGTGGGTAGCTTTAACCAAGACTAGTATCACTATTATAAAAAACAGTTAACTCACTCATGATTGTACAACTGGAAAGCCATATGCTGTCCAAGTCGCTCAGTCATGTCTGACTCTTTGCGACCCAGTGGACTGTAGCCCACCATGTTCCTCTGTCCATGGGATTTTCCAGGCAAGAGCACTGGAGTGGGTTGCCATTTCCTTCTCCAGAGGATCTTCCTGACCCAGGGATCAAACCCAGGTCTCCCTCATTGTAAGCAAGGCGCTTTACCGTCTGAGCCACCAGGGAAGTCCTATTAGAGACTCTGATGTATTTGCCCCTCATCTGTTTTGCCTACATACATAATGAGTTCCTGAAGTGTCAACTAAGATTTTTAAGATGTTTATATAAACCACATGGAAGTGAGTGATTCCTTCTTTGTTCTCCAATATATTCTATGATTCTGCCTTTCAAAAGGTTTACTACTGCTTAGCTCTAAGTTAGTAAAGATAAAATTGTCATTGTTGTTTAGTCGCTAATTGCTATTTAGTTGTTTAGAATGCCCCACTCTTTTGTGATCCCATGGACTGTACCCCACTATGTTCCTATATCCATAGGATTTCCCAGGCAAGAATACTGGAGTAGACTGCTGTTTCCTTCTCTAGGGAATCTTCCAAACCCAGGGATCAAACCCACGTCTCCTGCATTGGCAGGCGGATTCTTTCCCACTGAGCCACCAGGGAAGCCCAAAGATAAAATATGAGCTATCAATACTTAAAGAAGAAAGAAAATAAACAATAGAGATATTGGTGGATTATAAAAATTGAATCACTTGGCAATTTAAAATAAAGGATTATCTGACAAAATTGCATCATATTATATATAGATAGATAGATAGATCACCCTTGTCTTCTCTAGCTTTTGACATCTTATCTTACATAAGTTACAGACAACTTCTTAATAGAAGAAATAAATACTGAGTGAGGACAAAGTAATATTGTTCTGTGTATACTGTCTCTGTCAACATCATAGTATTATTTGTGAGAGGGTGTCATTATGGTTTTCTATGATGCTGCACTCACAAGATTAAGTTGTCTCCTGAGTACATTAAATGAACCTTCAAAAACTCCATATAGACAACCATGATTTTATTTACATTTTTAAAAATTCTACAGCTGTTTCAACCTCTTTATGAAGTAAGTGAAAGTCGCTCAGTTGTGTCCGACTCTCTGAGACCCCATGGACTTACACAGCCCATGAAATTCTCCAAGCCAGAATATTTGGGTGGGTAGCCTTTCCCTTCTCCAGGGGATCTTCCCAACCCAGAAATTGAACCCAGGTCTCCTGCATTGCAGGTGAATTCTTTACAACCTGAGCCACAAGGGAAGCCCAAGAATATTGGATTGGGTAGCCTATCCCTTCTCCAGCAGATCTTCCTGACACAGCAATCAAACCAGGGTCTCCTGCATTGCAAGCAGATACCAACTGACCTGTCAGGGAAGCCCAAAATTCCATTTAATTTTAACCTAAAAGAATTCACAGTTCTTTTAAACATTAAATACCAATATGTCTCAAATATGGCTTCATATAATAACTATGAAGAAGGGAGAGGATTATTTATTTCAATCCTGAGCTAAATCCTCAAGGTACAACCTTATCTTTAACCATAAAAACCATTAAAAAAAAAGACCACTGAAGCTATATACTAGTAGGCTTAGGGAATTGCCAGGTTATTCAACTTTCCCATTCCAATCTCACTTCTACTCAGTTTCCATATTACTATCTTTGTAACTATATATACCTCTTACCATTCCTTTTAGAATGATGCTTCCTGTGGGTGATGTACCAGCTATTCTGCTTGCTTATTGATTTAGAACTGCCTTTTAGATTACCTACTAGGCTCCACTTTCAGTAGTTATGGTCTAGGAATACTACTACATACTACTCTAACGTTTTTTGTATCTATGGGGTCGAACAGAGTCGGACACTACTGAAGCGACTTAGCAGCAGCAGCAGCAGCCATATTAGCTTTCTTACGGTGGTTTTAAATCTATCACATATCTTCTCAGAATGCTTCAATAACTCACCATTTCTTACTGCACCAAACCAGACCCTCTGTGCCTTTCAAAGGGTTCAGATTTATGGCTGGACTCCAGTAATCCAACCTATGGCTCACTCTAATAACTCACATTACCCAAAGCAGATAAAACGGTCTTCCATTATCCTCTCCTGACTAACTGTAATATTATTCTTCATTTATGGTCCAGCTTAAAATAACCCTCTCTTTGTTACTCTATAAATAATGTTGTTAATATCATTGTTGTTGGTGTGGATACTTGGGTAGAGTTTTATCTACCAATGATGAATAAATATGGTGAATATAAAATTTATTGTCCAAACCAGGACATTTTTGAAAGTGAAGAGATTGCAATTAATGATACACCTAGACGAGAGGCACAAACCAGAATGCTTTAGGCAATCTAGTACTGTTACAAGCCGTCATTGTATAAGACAATTTTCATATACAATTTTAAGAATTATACTGAACTTCTGTAAATCAGAAAATTATTTACAAAATTATAACTCTACTTTGGGCTAAGATTTAATTACCAAAGAAAAGAAAAAGCTGTTATAATCTTAAAAACTTAAAGAAATGCAAACCTGGTTTTAAAAATAGCTATTTCTCAGCCCATATGTTTTCTGTATGGCTCATCACAATAAGTCTTTTAAGTGAAAGTGAAAGTCACTCAGTTGTGTACAACTCTTTATGAGTCCATGGACTATACAGCCCATGGAATTCTCCAGGCCAGAATACTGGAGTAGGTAGCCGTTGCCTGTTCCAGGGGATCTTCCCAACCCAGGGATCAAACCCAGGTCTCCCGCATTGCAGGCGGATTCTTTACCAGCTGAGCCACAGGGGAAGCCCAAGAATGCTGGAGTGGGTAGCCTATCCATTTTCCAGTGGATCTTCCCAACCCAGGAATAGAACCAGGGTCTCCCGCACTGCAGGTGGATTCTTTACCAACTGAGCTATCAGGGAAGCCCTGGTCTTTTAAGTAGGTAAGATAAATTAAATATATCAGCAATGTCTATATTAATTTGGACATGGGATGGGTTTTTTAAATTTTTTATAAACTATTGGGAAATTTGTGCTACACTTATTCTCATCTCATAAAATTTAGCTGCCCAAAGAAGTTCTTCAAAGTTTATCTCATGACCAAAAGTTGAATTAGCCAAATGTTAATATAAATTTATAAACTCTTAAAGGTTAATTCAATTAATCAAAATTAATCCAGTCTATTTGGTCTGTTTAAGTTTTAAAAAACTGATAGAAATCTCTCCTTAATTGGTATTGAGATGTTAGGCACTGTTACTTGAAATAATTATTTAAGTTGTTTCAATCACGTGGATAATGCCTGTATGGCTTCCTTTTCCAAACCCACTCATCTTAGAGAATTCAGGAAAAAGAAGGAAAGGCTTCACATGAGGCACCTACCAGAGTGTCTCTGTGAAAAAGACACAGTAAGTCAAAGAAAAAGACAAAAGTAAAGACTATGTTTCTGTGAAAAAAACATAGTGCTATGCAGCCAGTGACAGCCCAAGAAGGAAGAAGACTTCACCTCTTTAAGGAGAATAATCAGGAGAAAGACCAAGAAAGAAGTAATGGTCTTTGTTATGTGCCAATGGCCCCTCTAATAAAAACCACATCAGTAATAATAATAGTGTTAAAACCAATCAATCCTAAAGGTAAACAACCCTGAATATTCATTGGAAACAGTGATGCTGAAGCTGAAGCTCCAATATTTTGGCCACCTGATGCAAAGAGTTGACTTATTAGAAAAGACCCTGATGCTGGGAAAGATTGAGGGCAGGAGGAGAAGCGGGTAACAGAGGATGAGATGGTTGGATGGCATCACTGACTAAATGGACATGAGTTTGAGTAAACTCTGGGAGTTGGTGATGGACAGGGAAGCCTGGCGTGCTGCAGTCCATGGGGTCGCAAAGAGTTGGACACGACTGAGCGACTGAACAACAACTATATCAGGTAATACTAAACCTTCAGAGTTTCTTTACACCATACCTAATTATCATCTGAAATTCTGCTTTATCAGTTCAGTACCTGGAGACTACCTTGATCAACAACTATTTTAATAAGCTGATGGAAAAGAGTTAGTGAGAACACCACGGAACACCTGTTTACACAGCTCTTTATAAACAGTATACATGATTACATGCCCTTAAGCTTATTCAATCCCTACCCAGAAGGGATATATTTTGCAGAAGTTATATGACTCTGATGTAAAACTAGTTTAAGATGTTTTATAAATAGCCTGAGAGTTCCTTTTACTGTTACTCAGGCACTGTGCAGTGTCTGTACTTCTGTAATGTGCTCTGTTCTCACTGCCTTTCATGTTCTAACAGAAAACAAATTTTCCCTGTTGTGGACGAAATGATCAGGTGAGAAACACTGTCAATTTTGCATGAAAGGATGGAAAATGTTTTAAAAGGTTTAGCTTTTAAAAGCCAGTGCTTTATATTCCTCTGGCATGTTGCACGAATTTTCAGGCATCCCCAGAGGAGAGGCGTTTACCTGGAGCCTCTTCATGCAGATTCATTTTCATTGAATGCAGCCGAGCAGAGACACCATCAGTTCTTTTTGCCAACACCTTGGCTTCGTTACAAAGGAGCCAAATCACAAACCTCAAATGCCTCAAACAGCAGATGCCTCTCTCTTCTCAAGGCGACCACTTTCTTTCTTTGCTCCCAGCAAAGTTAACTGCAATGATACAACGTTCTGTGAAATTCAACCAGCACCTATCTTCTGGACTCAAGTGTGTTATCTTGGAGTTTGGAAATCTCGACTTTGGTCCTACCTCTTAGTTAGAGACGGAAGAAATTAGCAACCAGAAAAGGGAGCCGAGATGACGATCACTGTAGGAGCCTACTCCCCACTATGTCCCCCATCCTTTTCTAAATTCAGGCTGATCTAAGAAAGAGCCAGAGTAATCACCATCAGAATTTACTTTGCGTAATGGCCTTGGGAACAGTGAGAGTCTTAGGAAGGGATCTGCATGTCTGTTCTTGAGCTCTGGAAGAACTGAGCAGTACCGCCACATTCTTTAGACCCCTGAAGTTGCCAACTATGAGCTGAGAGTCATGGGTCCAACCGTGTCACAACCTAGGGATGTGGCGGCCGGAGGAGCAGAAGGAGAACCCCTGTTGAGGGGAGTGTGGTTCCATCAGGGCAGGATGCAAGGATCTGTGGAGAGCAAAGGGCCAGCCTGGTACTCAGCATGTACCCCCCCCCCCACCAACCGACTGCATACAGGATTCTTAGACGGCCCACTCGCTGGAAGTTGGGGCTCTCGACAGCTCTGCGGAGGGTGTTGATGGTGACCCAGTCACTAACCATGGCTCAGTGATATGCCAGGGACTAGGACCAAAATAGTCACACTTCAACACACTGCCTTGTCTGAGAGCACTGGCACTTTTTGGCACTGCCTTCCAGTATGAAGAGAATAATGCGCAAGAGCCACTGGCCAATAGGCAACATAGGATGAAAGAACCCACATTAGCAAAGCGTGTTCTCATAAACACTCAGACGTTCAGAACAGAATCCAGCAGCAAGCTCTTCTGAGGGTTTCAGGACCCTGATCTACTGTGGTTTGCCTGACTCCAGTCCCCCCTCCCTTGTGCTGCTGGACGCTGCTCCACTGGAGGTCTCTGTCCCTGAAGAAGCTTAGAAATGAAAGCCACAGGCTGCTTTTGAGACTAAGGAGATTTCACTGTGTAGCCTCTTCCACCATCATTTAACATCCCAGCCTTTGCAGCCTTCCGTGGTCCATTCATTACTGAGCACCTATTCCGTGCCAGGCACTGAAAGTAAAAAAGTGAAAGCGAAAGTTGCTCAGTCATGTCCGACCCTTTGTGACCCCATGGACTATACAGTCCATGGAATTCTCCATGCCAGAATACTGGGTGGGTAGCCTTTCCCTTCTCCAGTGGATCTTCCCAACCCAGGGCTTGAACCCGGGTCTCCTGCAGTGCAGGCGGATTCTTTACCAGCTGAGCTATCAGGGAAACCCTTCTTCTAGAGGCAGAAGCACACAACAAATACACCAACAAATAAAACAGCTATATGTGGTGACAAGAGCTATGAAGGAACGAATACAGCTCTATCAGTCGTGTCTGACTCTTTGCGACCCCATCAACTGTAGCCCACTGTCAGGAAGCAATTAACAAGAGGCTTCCTGTGTGCTGTTTTGGATCTGTCAGGAATTCTCTGTTCCTTATTAATTCCTGAATATTCAGGAATTAAGAGGAGAGGCAAGCCTCTCCCAGGGGCTGAGGAATCCAGGCATTTCCTTCGTTAGTTTTTCTATACGGTGATAAGTACCCTCTTCCTTCTTGTGAACCATATGGTAAAAGTGATTATTTACAACTCTCTGTCTCTTTAATATGGATCGCCTATGTTTTGTAAGTCTGGAATTTTATCTTTATCTTTGCTGAGAATAACTACAGTATATATGCCCACACCATGTTGATTAAAACACCTTTGCTCCATCAGAGCTTTGGTCCCCGTGTCTTGCTTTCTCTCTCTCTCACTCTCTCTCTCTCTCCCTCTCTCTCTTTTTCAGGCTGATCCCCTGGAGCACAGAGGCTCTCTGAGTCCACTTTCCTGCCTGGGCTTCTAAGACCCTCTCGAGAAGGTGCTCTGCACCTTCACCCCATCGAGAGGGCGTCTGAGGCCTCCATGAACAGAGCAAGCCCCGTGTCAGGGACTTTATTGGCTTTCTGCGTAAACCAAGGAATATCAGCCTCTTTCTCTCTCCTTTACTTTCTTATCAGTCGACTCCGGATCACCAGGTTCCGGTCCATTAAAGGACCTCAACAGCCCACCAGGCTCCTGTGTTCATGGGATTCTCCAAGCAAAAATACTGCAGTGAGTAGCCATTTCCTTCTCCAGGGGATCTTCCTGACCCAGGATTGAACCCAGAACTCCTGCTCTGGAGGTACATTCTCACCGTCTGAGCCACCCGGAAAGCCCTTATACAGCTCTGAGATAGAGAAAAACACTGGGGCTTGGATAGAGTGGTCAGAGGAGGTCTCTCTGAGTAGTTGAGATTTAAGCTGAGCCTAGAAACATGAGAAGCAACCAGCCCTTGGAAAAGTGTGTGTGTGTGTGTGTGTGTGAGTGCATGAGAGAGAAAGAAGGGTGTGGTGGGGTGTGACAGAGGTGTGATGCTATGCAGTATTTCCTACAGGGAAAAGAGTTCAGTTCAGAAAGGAAAACTGTACCTGAACAGCAGAACTAGAGAGATGGTGTAAGATGAGGATGAGAAGGTTGACAGGGCTCATGTCATTGTGCCCATGACAGTCTGAGAGAGAAATTTGTTTTACACTCTAGGTATAAAGAAGACCACTGAAGGGTTTTAATCAGGGGAGGAACAGGATTAGGATAAATATTTGCTGAATAAAGGAGGACAGGAAGGAATGCGTGGATTCATCTCCTCCCAACCCCACAGCTTTCCACAGTCTGTGCCTCCTGAGTCCTATCCCTTGCCACTCCCTCTTCTCAGTATGACTGTCTTATCATCACCACTTTATGCAGTGTGAAAGCCAACCCATTTTTCTCCCTTATAACTCACTTCTTTTCACATTTAGACCTCACTGGGGGAGAAGAGGCATGTGCCAACATAGAGCTACCCGTTGCAATATATGGAGACACACTGAATTGCTTGCTGACTTTTGCATTTGATCAAAAAGATGTTTCGCAATTTGCTCACTCTCAGCAGCTGGTCTCCTCCCAAGTTGTAGGAACACTTATCTACCAGAGTGGAAATTCCATGGGAGCAGGGCCTGCATCCTCTCTACTTCAGTTCTGTGTGCAAATACATTACCTCGCTCTGCAAACTCAGCAGAAGTGTCCAATGTATGCTCTGTGCCTGCCGCCAGGCAAGCTCACAGCCTCCAGCAATTTCCCAACACCTCTCTTAGGAAAGAGAAACAAATCTTCTTCTTAAAGCTGTTTTTAATTGGTAAATCAAACTGAAGACCACCAATGACCTTTGTGGGCTTCTCAAATAGCACAGCGGTAAAGAATCCACCTGCCACTGCAGGAGACTCATGAGAGACATGGGTTATATTCCTGGGTGGGGAGGAAATGGCAACCCATTCCAGTATTCTTGCCTAGAGAATTCCATGGACAGAGAAGCCTGGCGGGCTACATAGTCCATGGGGTCACAAAGAGTCAGACACGACTGAGCACGCATGACTGAAGAGGCACGCACACACACACACAATGGCCTTTGTAAGTACCAAATTTCCCTAGAAAGGCATTGGGGAGGACCAGTGTGGCCTGAGAAAAAAACCTTCCCTCTTCCGCAGGGGAAGGGTTCAAATCTATCCAGAGCATTTCTAGCTTCAAGATTGTTTTTGTTTTTTTGGTTTTTTTTGACCCAAGTTTGTTTCACAAGATTGGCAAGGAATTCTCAACTGACTATAACCTTTCTGCATTTTTAAAGCATTAAAGGTCTGACCTTGTCTTTCCACAGCCCGAGAGAAAGCCTTATGGCTTCCATCTAAAACAGTTCTTCAGTCGGTGCATATTTTGCATAAGTTAAATGGTTAATGGGCTGCTCAAGGGTTGTATAATGTTCTGCTTTTGTTTGTCTTCCCTTTATCCTTTTTTCTATCTCCTCTAGGTGATTCATCAGGCATACTTCTTGAACCAGCTGTGAAAGATTAAGAAATGTTATTTGCATTCAAGGGAAGAATTCTCAGGCAGGGAACAATCTGCCTGTTGAATACATTCATGTAAATAGAACAAATGTTTTAAAGCTGAGCAAAATGAAAGCAAGGGGCACATGTGAGAGAAAAGAAGAAAAAAGAAAAACTACCTCTCAGCACAAACCATGCAGAACTTTGATCATTACTTCAAATGAGACTAGATCTCACCATGTGTGACAAGGCTCTGGATCCAGGATTTCTGCAGCTCTGAGAAAGGTTCAAGCAAGCACCAAGCCTTCCCCTTTCTGCTTTCAACCAGGACCATGATAAATATAATCATCATTAATAATCTTAAAACGTAAGGCATGATTCTAACAGTTAAAGACCACCTTAATTGGGTGTCAAGCACTAACTATACCTGTCAAACACTGAGTATACTAGGTTCTTTATAAACATGATCTTAACTTTCCAATAGCCCTACGTATCTTTATAATGGCTTCCCAGGTGGCTCAGTAGTAAAGAATCCAACTGCCAATGCAGGAGACTCAGGTTCGATCCCTGGGTAAAGAAGATCTCCTGGAGAAGGAAATGGAAACCCACTCCAGTATTCTTGCCTGGAGAATCCCATGAACAGAGGAGCCTGGCAGGCTATAATCTTATGAGGTCATAAAAGGGTCAGACACAGCCTAGTTAATAATTACTCACATGTTTTCAACAAACGAACAATCTGAGATTCAGAAAGGATAAGTGATTTGCCCAACATTCATCTTGGAAACTAGGGTATTTTGATCAACCAATTAAACTTCTCCAGACCTTAATTATTTGTTGCTGTGTGGTTTTTTGTGTTTTTCATCTGCAGAACGCAGAGTCAGAATAGGTGACCTCTAAGGTATGCAACGGCACCCCACTTGCAGGCAGTTGGAGAATCTGGCAATATGATACACTGAGAATCCCAGGGACGGGGGAGCCTGGTGGGCTGCCGTCTATGGGGTCGCACAGAGTCGGATGCGACTGAAGTGACTTAGCAGCAGTAGCAAGGTATTTTTTAACTCTGTCTTTGTTTTGTTTGGCAGGTTCTCTCAGCCCTGCAAGGTGAGTTGTCTCTCTGCCATCTGAGTTCTAGCAAATCAGTTCTGCTGCCCCATCCACTGGGAAAATAAGAAAGAAAGGAAAATAAAGCACATGATGTAAGGGAGGTTTCTCCAAACTATGACTTCTGGTAGCATAACATCTGGGCTTCCCTGGTGGCTCAGATAGTAAGGAATCTGTCTGCAATGCAGGAGACCCTAGTTCGATCCCTGGATCAGGAAGATCCCCTGGAGAAAGGAATGGCACCTCACTCCAGTATTCTTGCCTGGAGAATCCCATGGACAGAGGAGCCTGATGGGCTACTATCCGTGGGGTCACAGAGTCACACAACCGAGCGACTGACAGACACACACATACAGCACAGCACCTAGGACAGAGTCAGTATTGAGCGCTGGCTACAGTATCAGCTGGTGTTTCACTTCGGTCAACTTGCTTAGTCTTAATTTTCCACTTAGTTCAACACTGACTCTGTCCCAAATAATCAAAATCAGACACAGACCAGAAAAAAAAAATTCATTTACTCTGCCTTTCTAGTTCCCTCCTCCTTGCTTTGCTTTCCAAGGGAATCTATAAACCACATGTGGACATCTTTGTTCTCAAAGCCGAACTTTAAAGAAAATTACAGAAAGGAATATACAATTTGGCAAATTTTACTGATCAGGTAGAATTTTTGAAGTATCTTTGAAATTCACTTGAAAGGTTATATAAATGTGAGATTACAAATGCAAGGATGAGGGGGAACGAGTTCAGCTCTAGACTTTAAGAGGACTGTAGAGCATTCTGATCTGCTTTCCACTCATAAGCAGCTTTAGGAGAAAATGGCAATTCACCAAAGAACAAAGAACAATGATGAAGTGTTGGCTTTTTTTATATGTATAAAAGTAGGAGTAAACTATTTGAAATAATGGAGAAAAGGAAGGCTACCCACTCCAGTATTCTGCCCTGAAGAATTCCGTGGACTGTATAGCCCATGGGGTCACAAACAGTTGGACACGACTGAGCGACTTTCACTTAAATACTAGGTTTTTAAATCTGTTTTGTTGTGTGTTTTGTTATGTTTATGGAAGAACTTAGATGCCACACGGAAGTAAATTATCATGCAAATCCCACAAACTCCCATGGAAGAGAAAAATTTTATTTTCTTGAAACTGAGAATAATTCACAGTCTCAAAGATTGCAGATTAATCTTTGATTTGCTGAAAGCTTCTTCCGTAATAATGGAAGAACTTTATGTCCTACAGCTTTGGGTTCAGACTTGCAGTTGAGTTTTGTTTGCCAGAGTTCAAGATTGGGTCAGGGTAGAATCAAAGCCCAGTTCCTGCTCAGTAACCTTAGCTTTCTCCCATGAACTCCGTGCCATCTGCCTGTCCCTTCCACCACAGTTTTTCTTTCCCATGAAAGCAATCTGCCTAAATAGCTACCAACTAATTACTTTATACTGTAGAAATACTGCTGAATGGTACAAATAATTCAAGAAGTATATTAAGTCTCTTAAATGGAAACTCATTTTAAGATATCCTAAAAGTTTTAAGATTTGTTCTCAGGTATTTTAATAAACCTTAGAATTCCAGTTCAGAAGCTTAGAATTCCAGCTTCAGAAGCTTTTTTTAGTTGGAAATCTCTTCAAACTTAAAGAAATGCTATGAGATATTAGAAAGGACCCTGATGCTGGGAAACACTGACGGCAGGAGGAGAAGGGGATGACAGAGGACAGGATGGTTGGATGGCATCACTGACATGAGTTTGAGCAAGTTCCAGAAGACGGTGAAGGACAGGGAGGCCTCGTGTGCTACAGTCTACAGGGTCACAAAGAGTTGGACGTGACTGAGAGACTGAACAACGGCAAGATCTTACTGTCACCCTGCCTCTGGCAAAACTAACTCTAAGTGAAGTCAACTCAGAGGAAAGCACAAACGGAGGAAAATTACTAGTGGTATTTTAAAGTCATATTTAAAGTTTATCCCTGGATTTATCAGTTACCTGAGCCAATATATTCTTTTTAATTAAAAAAGGAAATAAGAATAAAAATAGTACAAAGAACACCCTTTAGTAAGCAAGTACTTTTAGTAAGATTTGTATATTATTAACATTTTATACCATAACTTCTTTCTCTGTCCCTGTCTACTTTCTCTGTCCCTGTCTCTCTAAAGAAGATATACAGATGGCGAACAGTACATTGAAAAGGTGCTCAATGCAAAGGCAATGTAAAACACATCCATTAGGAAAGTTGTTAGCAAACACCATGGGATTGATGCTGTAGAGCACATGGAACAAATATGCTGTAGAGCATATGTACATTCCCATTCTTGTTGGTGGGAATGTAAATTGGTGCAGCCAGTATGGAAAACAGTATGGAGATTCCTCAAACAATTAAAAATAGAACTACCATACGACCAAGCATTTTCACTTCTGAACATATATGTGGATAAAATGAAATCAATATCTTGAACAGATATTTATACCCCGATGTTCACTGCAGCATGATTTACAGTAACCAAGATACACAAACTAAGTGACCAGCAGCAGATGAATAATCAATGAAGACACGGTGTGTGTAGAACATTATTCAGCTACAGAAAGAAGGCAATCTCACCATTTGTAACAACACAGATGAAACTTGAGGCCACTGTACTAAGTGAAATAAGTCAGACAGAGAAAGACAAATACTGAATGATCTCACTTACATGTGGAATCTAAAAACATCAAACTCATAGATACAGAGAGTAGATAGGTGGTTGCCAGGGAGAGGGTAGGGAAAAGTTGGTCAATGGTACAAACTTTCAGCTATAAAATGAATAAGTTCTGAAGAATCTAACATACAGCATTATAACTATAGTTAACCATGCAATAGCAACAACTTTATTGGGTACTTAAAAGTTGCTAAGAGAGTAGATCTTAAAAGTTCTCACCACCTCCCAAAAATGGCAACTAAGTGAGATGATATATATGTTAACTAATTTTATTGTGATAATCATTTATCAAATATTCATGTATATCAAATCATCACCTTGTATACTTTAAACTTACACGTTACATGAAAAAATTTTTAATTTTACTTCATGAGATTAAGTGAAGATAATTTCATAGATAACATATCTGGATTAACAAATTGTTATTTCTTCATGGGATGAGGAGTTTACACTTCATTTTGGAAATAAAATCAAAGTTCCATAAGACAGTTTTGTATTTGGACTCCTGATTATTAATTTCAATATTTCTTCAAATGAATTCCCTCTGTTCAGTCATTAAGAGTAATGATTCCTCTCCACACATAATTTCTAAATCATTTAAATTAATTCTTTGGAGAAAAAAATCTCCCATAAAAGTGATAAGGGTGCCCCATACATGAAACTATAAAGGACTTTCTAATTAAAGGGTGAAGCACGCACACACGTTTGAAGGCACTTTATATTAGTGTTCTAATTATCTTGGCTACTAATGATGCTGACCCAAATAATCTATAAATATAGTGTAGACAGATAAGCATTATATTTAATTTAAAACATAGTTTAAAGTAATCTATTGAGGAAAAAAAGGAAGTCTAGAGTCTGGATAGGTTAGCATTATCTTCAAGTCATCAAATTATAAAACAACAGAAAGTTAAAGAAAACTTTATTGAGGGCAATTTGTACCTTTCTCTCCAATTCCAGGAAAAAGATCCTTCATCAACTTTGGTTTAGTATCTGAAAAATGGCTTTGGACTTATCTTGTAAATTTCAATGATATGGGCCATCTGCTCCATGTGATAGTATAAAGGTGGTGATTTATTCCAGGGCCTTTATCATATGAATAAAACACAACTCAGATTTGCATCAAAAAGCAAAACCAAAATTAATTATACAGTGAGATGAATAAAAACACAAATTTTCCAACATCTTAATGAAGTAGAGGTAGGCCTCCACTGATTACGTTTCAAATCAGATTCAAGTCAGGTTAACTAGGGTTTTTATAACTTACATGAAATTAAAACAAAAAAGTACAAAAAAATCTAATGAGATTCTCCAACAGAATAAAGTATCTGTCAATATATGCCACAATCACTAAGTTAAAACTGGATGCAAACAAATAAAAATCAAGTCATTTTAAAAGTACCAAATAATCTGGGAATAAGCTGAAAACTCTGATAAAAACATTGGGTGCCACTCTGAAAAGGAAATAGGGAGAGAGAGAAAAGAAAGAAAGAAAAAGAACTTTAATTGAAAGGAGAGATTGCTTTACACTTTTCTGAACATCCAAGGAAACTATGGTTTTGTTTCTTAAACTTGCTGCTGCTGCTGCTGCTAAGTCGCTTCAGTCGTGTCCGACTCTGTGCAACCCCATAAATGGCAGCCCACCAGGCTCCCCCGTCCCTGGAATTCTCAGTGTTTCATATTGCCAGATTCTCCAACTACCTGCAAGTTGAATACAATCAAGTCACAAGAAATACATGTTTGGCAATTTCGCCTAAATTTTGGAAGTCAACAAGCTAAATGAAGTAAATTTAGAACTTTCATCCTGTCTTTTCTCCCTGTTTATCTCTAGCACTACTTCTCTTTCTGTCTCCAGATCAAAGAAACAAGTAACTCCAGGAACACAGAGGTGAACTATTGATTCAGTGCTAACCTCATAAAGGGAGTCTCCAGGTAGTTTATAGATCATCTAATTAAAAAATCACTTTTGGTTGAAGTTCAATTACCTCAGACTTTCAAGATTTAATACGCTTTCTTTAGTATAAGAAGATGACAACTGATATATTAAGAGGTCATCTGTTTTTGAGTTGCAGATAGATACACACCCAAGTTGTATTCATGAAATATTACTTACTTTGGGGAAATGGCAATCTCAGTAGCAAATTAACCAGGGCTCGTGAACAACAATTTTCTCAGCATCTTAGTTTTCTTCAGTTAAAATAATGCCTAATTTCTAAACTTTGTTTGCATTAAATCAGATATATTCACATACAGATTTAGAAGACGGAATGGTGCTGAACTCACGCTGCTGCTGCTGCTGCCAAGTCGCTCCAGTCGTGTCCGATTCTGTGCAACCCCATAGACAGCAGCCCACCAGGCTCCACCGTCCCTGGGATTCTCCAGGCAAGAACACTGGAGCGGGTTGCCATTTCCTTCTCCAGTGCATGAAAGTGAAAAGTGAAAGTGAAGTCGCTCAGTCGTGCGCGACTCTTAGCGACCCCATGGACTGCAGCCTACCAGGCTCCTCCATCCGTGGGATTTTCCAGGCAAGAGTACTGGAGTGGGGTGCCATTGCCTTCTCCACTATAAACAACTATATAGTCATAAGGGAAGGGAAAGGGAAGTCGCCCAGTCGTGTCCGACTCTTTGCGACCCCATGGACTGTAGCCTACCAGGCTCCTCCATCCATAGGATTTTCCAGGCAAAGCTACTGGAGTGGGTTGCCATTTCCTTCTCCAGCTGAACTCATAGGAAACATACATATTTCTTGAATATCAATACCTTGGTCTCATTTGTTACTTTATTAATCTTGTACGAAGCTGGAAAAAGAATACATTCTTTTTAAAAACAGATAAGCAGGTTTTAGAGACAAGTTTAAGACTAGTCTTTAGTTCTTTTAGATTTGAGAACAAAAACTAGCCTAAATAAGAGGCCATGGAATTATTATTATTTGTTGTCGTTGCTGTTTTTCTTAAGGCGGGGGGTGGGGCGGATTATGGCTGAGACCCAAAACTAAAAACCAAAGTCACTAGTGGCCACACAGAGTTCAAATTCTGCCAACAGTTTGCCTAATTTACTGAGAAATGCCTGCTCAGAATGACCCCAACAACATTGTACAGTCAATAAAGGTGATGGCATGAACTTGTCATTGGAACTTGTCATTAAAATAAAGTGCTTGTGGAGAAATTCTTCACCTTCTTCCACCACAAAGGCAGAGACTGAGCATCACCCATGAAAACAGTGATGCAGGCAAGAAGAGGAAAATGGCATCTTATTCTCTGGACACACGTTGCTCAGCCAGTGTATTTTCCAGTCATCTCCATGTTATCCTGTTTGGGAAAAGAGAATCTGAGAGTAGATGGAGATGACAGGACAGTGTGAGAACTCTTTGAGAAAGATAGAGCCATACTAAGTAGCTGGGTTTGAGGATTCTTGCCAACATTCCACTCAAGACATTCCTTTAGATAAAGGATTCCGGCACCAAGATGATAGTGGTGTGTAGGGAGAGGTAAAAATAAGAGCAGCAGAATACGCCGAGGTGGAGGGGAGCATAGAGAAGGTCAGACAGGAGGTCCTCCTCCCTAGGTGGCCTCTGGGGAGTCCATACACACGTCCCAGTGCAAGAACCAGCTTTTAGGTACCTTCTACCCATGTGCCCCAAAGCCCAACCAACACTCACTGAGACATGATGAAGAGCCATAACCAGCCCACAAGAAGACTGCATCCTTCTTGGTTAATTCAGATGTTTTCCATTTTCCTCCTCCCTACACTGCCGTCAAACACACTGAAGGAGCAGAGCTATCACCACAAAGGGGAGAAAGGGAATGTATGAAAGCAAAAATGAAATCCCCTTCTTTCCCCCAGACATATAACCTGACAACAGTCACAGACAGGTCTCACTGCCCTGGAAAGAAGAGGTGTTTCTACAGTGGAATATCACACATGAATCTTGAAATGTATGTGCAGATGCAAAGGATCAAAAACAGGACAAAAAGTCAGGACAGTCTTAAAGAGCAAGAATAAAAAAGAACTGTGGTACCCACCTCACACTGTGCACAAAGATTAATTTGAGAGGGATTATAAACATAAATCAGAGAAGGCAATGGCACCCCACTCCAGTACTCTTGCCTAGAAAATCCCGTGGACGGAGGAGCCTGGTGGGCTGCAGTCCATGCTAAGGGTTGGACACGACTAAGCGACTTGACTTTCACTTTTTACCTTCATGCATTGGAGAAGGAAATGGCAACCCACTCCAGTGTTCTTGCCTGGAGAATCCCAGGGACAGGGGAGCCTGGTGGGCTGCTGTCTATGGGGTCGCACGGAGTCAGACATGACTGAAGTGACTTAGCAGCATAAACATAAATGTGAAATGTTAAACAATAAAACTTCTAGAATTAGATTGTCTGTCAAGGTGCCTTGTGGGGGGGGGGGTGCAGCAAACTCAAATGCCATCAGATATTTCACATTGGTGAGAGAAACAGTAATACAGACTTCTGTCAGACCCTTCACAAACTACCAACTCAAGGTATTCATGTTCTCAGTGTTACATTGTGCTACATTTTATTCCACCCATACCTTTGCAAAACCAGGTGCTCAGTGGTAGCTACTGGGACTTCCCTGGTGGTCCAGTGGCTAAGACTCTGTGCTCCCAGTGCAGGGGACCTAGGTTCAACCCCTGGTCAGGGAACTGGATCCCACATGCTACAACTAAAAATTTGCATGCCACAACTAAGACTCAGCATAGCCAAATAAATATTTTTTAAAAGAAAGAACAACAAAAAACATAAGTATTGTGTGAAAATTAACATGGATAGAATATGAAACTTATGGTGTCCAATAAGTTTCCAAGATTTGAGGAGTTCTGAATGGTAATAGGCATATACCCCACTAGTAAGTAATTAGGGTAATGAAGAATAAAATAGAAATACTATTTTTCTTTTAGTTAATTTATATTATTGCTTCAAACATATACTATGATTTAGGACATGGGCTTCCCAGGTGGTGTGGTGGTAAAGAATCCACCTGCCAATGCAAGAGACGCAGGAGATGTAGTGTAGGTTCAATCTCTGGGTCAGGGAAGATCCCCTGGAGGAGGAAATAGGAACCCATTCCAGTATTCTTGCCTGAGGAATCCCATGGACAGAAGAGCCTGGCAGGCTGCAGTCCACAGGATTGTAGAGTCAGATACCACTGAGCAACTGAGTGTACCACACACACACACACACACACATACACACGATTTGGAACATAAATCCTTATTGTTTGGTTCATGCATGCTAAGTCAGTAAGTCATGTCTGACTCTTTGTGACTCTATGGACAACAGCCTGCCAGGCTCCTCTGTCCATGAGATTTCCCATGTAAGAGTGGGTTATCATTTCCTCCTACGGGGATCTTCCCAACCCAGGGATCAAACCTGCGTCTCCTATGTCTCCTGCATCGGCAGGAGGATTCTTTACCAATGAACCTGCGAAGCTCTAAGTTGTTTGAACCTATCTACTTAATAAACGGAATTGTTAGGTGTTTCTTTTGGCCTAGGAGCTCTCTGAAAAAAAATTACTAACATATTAAAGGTTCCATAAACCAAGAAAGTTTGGGAAATCTGTTATAGAAGAAAACATAGGGGAAAATATTCATGACCTTGTGTTAGTCACTCAGTTGTGTCCAACTCTTAGCAATCCCATGAACTGTAGCCTGTCAGGCTTCTCTGTCCATGGAATTCTCCAGGCAAGATTATTCAACATGGCACAGATCATAGAAGTTATTTATAGGCAAATATTCCATACTTAGATCCCTCATTATTTGATATTCTTCGAAACACAGGTCAATAAGTACAGTATAGCATGGTACCCAAAGTATGGGTTCTTGGGTTCTAACTTCCTACTTATTATCTGTGTAACCCTGATAAGCTACCTAGCTTCCCTTTAAAATCAATATGTCATCTGTCATACCGGATTGTTGAAAAAAATTAAAGGGGATAATGTGTGTCTGTCTGACAGTCAGCATTAAATAAACAATATATTTTATCATTATTTTTGTTTCTCTTCCACAAATCCCTGATAAACTTTGTATCCATTTATGAAGTGTAGCAGTATCACAATTTTGTTTATTCTGAATGAGATAGTTTTAAAATAAGAAACCAGATGGAAGTTGGGAAGAAAAAAGGGAAGTAGCATTGAATGGATGAGGATGAACAAGAAAGAGTAAAGATATCTGGAATACAGCTTTGAAAAAGGCAAAATTATGTGGAAGCATTATAATCCTATTCCTTAAAACAGCACAGCAGTATCTATGTGCAGGAGGGTCAGAAGGGCATTACAATGGAACTAAAGCAATACAACCTTATCTATTTGAAAAGATGGTAGAGAAATAGCTACTCAAATGGACCAACATTATTCATCTCAAAAGTCCAAGTTATTTTATGTCTCTGAAGCCAAGATGATGCCAGACAAGTAAAGAGGGCAGAAGTCATCATCTCAGAATTATGGAATCACTATGGCGATGAATAGCCAACTAGAGAGGAAAAATTTAACTCGGTGTACATCATGTCTGTATCAAAGTAAAATTAATTCCAGTCACGTTTCTGAAACTACATAAGGAGAGTCTGAAAATTCTCTAGTGATTGTTGGATAATAAATGGAAGTCAATCATACCGTACCCATTAATTTAATATGTGTGAAATGTTTTCACAATCACTCTGCTACTTTATTGGTTTTCATAAACTGAAAAATTACTCACAGTTTCAATCAAGACCTTAGGCTCTCAACCATATTTTGTGCTCATACTGTTTTAAGTTTCTCTATTGGGAATTCTTTCACCATATGATAATTTCAGAATGTTGATTCTCAAGAAAAGAGACATAATACTTTAGCAAAATATTATCTTGGGCCAATACCTGCAACCCTAAGATTTCTAAGTCTATCCAAAGGTCTGCAGAGTTTTTAATTCCCTGTTATTTGTGTTGAAATAATGAACTTGATTATCCTTTTTTTTTACTTGTTCATCAGCAAGACTTAATTTTTTTTCCAAAGATGAGCTAGTTTTCAAGGCCAAAATCCCAAGCAAGTGTCTCTGCCAGCCTTAGGTGACATAAACATTTTAGAGAGAGGCTTTCTTCATTGTTTGAAGTAGAATTTTATGAGAAGTAATGATGAATACAATTGACTCTTACTGATGGGCAGTGAAAATATTGCCCTTTCAAATTTCCCCTCTTGGTCCCTCTAAACCTGGCCCCTGGTCATATTCAGCTGTTAGGATCATAGCCAGTTGGAATTGACCTCTAAGGCAAAAAATGGACAAATTAAAGGGTAAAAGATATAGGAGACATTTGACACATCCCTCATGGACTCTGAAATTAAAAAAAAAAAAAAACAAACAAAGAAACCTAAGAGAACCAGCCCCCTGGGAAAGAATGTGAGGGGTGTTTGACATTGCCCAGGATGGCACAGCTGAGATGAATACACTCGCTGTTCTGGAACAGTCGACGTGGGACTGCAACCCCAGCTGTGATAATAGGGGCCCACTGACCCGTGACTCCATCTTGGCTAAATTGCAGGCCTTGAATCTAATCATTATGTTAACAAGAGGTGTCGAGCCCCTGAAAGGAAGGCAAGTCTGGAAAAAGAGACACAGCAATATGCTAAAGTCAAGCTCTAACCTAAAATCCACAAATACGTGTCATCCCACCTGCTATTTGTTTCTGCCAAAGCCGTCATCCAGTGACCTAGAGAGGAGAAAGAGAGGCAGCAGCTTTTACAAGAACTAATAACGTGTGGTGTGAAATTGTGTGTGTTGCTGAAAGGCCATATTCCCGTGTAGCATTACTTCCATCTCTTTAGGTGGTGCTCCATGAACTTCAACACATACCTGAGAAATACACCGGTTCAGCAAGCTCACAGCAGGCGGCTTTCCACTCTTTCCTACTTGAAACAGGAAAAATGATTCTGATGCATTCCTTAAATCTTGAGCAATATCACACACTGAGAACTGTGACCTACTAAATACAAAAGTGTATTCTCCTAGAAGTAGGCCCTAGGTCTATTAAACGTGCTTAGGAAAATCTCTTGCTTTGTCAGTGTCCCCAGAGGGTCTCCAGAACTTACCAGGAAGAGCAGCTGCCTCCGGGATGTGAAATTGGGAGACTGAAAAACTGGGAAACAGCAGACAGAGAAAACTGCTGCTGTGCACTTTTTTGCACCATATGGATATTTTTCCACATGTAGAGATTACCTTGTATTAGGCCAGAGTCTAGTGATTATAATACCTTGCTGCTGCTGCTGCTAAGTCACTTCAGTCATATATTAAATATTCTGTAGGGTTAGAAATCTTTTCACATATATCAGTTCTCCCATTTGAGACTTTGTGAGTTGCATGAGTTTGTACTCTAGGTTTCAGTGCAACAATAGGGAAATTTTTTAAATTATTTTTTTAATTGGAAGATAATTGCTTTACAAGGTTGTGTTGGTTTCTGCCAATGTGAATCAGTCATTTTATATATATATATATATATATATATATATATATATATATATGTATATATATAAAATACATATCCCTTCCCTCTTGAGTCTCCTTACCACCCCACTCCCCATCCCATCCCCTAGGTCATAACAGAGCATCACAGGCTGGACTCTCAATGGGGAGATTTAAATCAAAGATTTTTATAGATTTTCAATAAGCAAATATATAGGTCAGACTAAAATGCAAGGTTCCAGACACTATTCCAATCTTTATTCTATTACACCATGTGACCTTCAAGGAAGGGTGGGGTGGGAAATGAGGAGAGAAGGTCAAATGATTTTCCTCAGAGAAAGGTAGTCAGCATCATCAAATATCAATAAACCAACCAAGGTGATACCCCTAAAGCTACTTCAGAATCTATTTCAAAGTCCATAAATTACTAGGTAATAAAAGACTTCTTCCCCTTATATTTAGTTCAGCATAATAAGCATAAATAACAATATACTTTTTAATTGTCTGAGAATAAGAAGAAATTTCCCTCCTATCATTCAGAGGACCAAATAATTTTCCTAAAGTGCAAACTAATCTGAAAACTTTCTGGCAAATTTTCCTTATAGTTAAATAATTTTAAAAATATATTTTGAAAATGATAAGCTCTAAGCATCAGTTATTAACAGATCCTGATATCCTCTTCAGTTATTGTCATGGTTAAGGAAGCAATACTAACACAAAATCTACAAATAAAAACAATAATAACTAAGACATATAGGTGCTGGTCTACAGAGTAAAGAGGAACAGCCATGAGTGAGGATCACATCAGCATAAGCGTCCCAGCAACACTGACCACATGAAGCCAAGATGCCCTGATTACCAGGCCTCATGATACGGTAATCTGATTTCCTTCCGTTTCTTTCTCCAGTCCTTCAGTGTAATTTATACGGCTTATTAATACTGATGGTTTTAGCCCCAGGGGTAAGATTCAGGTTCTAGTTTTAGTTCTAGTTCTTATATTGAAGCCCTTATTACAGACTTAAGATCAAGCTGAGTGCAAAACAGCCTTACAACTTCATGCCTTGTTTAAAGCCAGCTGTGGGGAAAGACTCTAGGGGGAGCAGGTCAAACCTACCTGTGCAACTGCAGAAACCACTCAAGACGAAAGCCAGGGCAGAAATGTGTTTAGGTGTACCATGCACACCTGAACTTGATTTTAAACAACTATCTTCTACCCCTTAATAAGCTTCTCTACAGTCCCACTAGCAGAATTTAGTGCCAGGAAACCCACCACACTTGGGCATTCTGAGAGGAGGACTTTCTGTCTTGTTTACTGTTGCATTCTTAGCAACCAACCTAGGACTTTATACATTGGAGACATACAGTGTTTCTTGAGTAAATGTTCTTGGCTGAAATTAACATTTGAGATAAGAATTAAAGACTCTGCGTGCCATGAAGGAGACTCACATTAAATCTCAGTTGGGAAGATTCCCCTGGAGAAGGAAATGGCAACCCACTCCAACATTCTTGCCTGGAAAATTCCAGGGACAGAGGAACCTGGCAGGCTACAGTCCATGGGGTCACAAAGAGTCAGACATGACTGAGTGACTAATATTTTTCACTTATTTGGTGGTGGCTTAGTTGCTGTTGGCTCTTTCGACACATGGACTATAGCCCGCCAGGCTACTCTGTCCATGGGATTCCCAGGCAAGAATACTGGAGTGTGTTGCCATTTCCTTCTCCAGGGGATCTTCCCAACCCAGGGATTGAAACCAGGTCTCCTGCATTGCAGGCAGATTCTTTACCAACTGAGCTATGAGGGAAGCCCTGGTTTACTTATTTAGAGGGAACCAAATAAATACACTTGATATATTTTAAGCTTTTGAGATACAGAATGGGGAAAATAATGATATTTTACAATTGAGTGAGTGTCATAAATGTTTTGTATATAATAACTGATTTTGTCCTTATCACAGACAAATCATATATGATTTGTCTCTCAAAACCGGTCTCCCTCAAAATGTCATCCCATGAAAACAAACTATTTAACTTCATATTTGGCTTTTCCCCTCGAGCTGCCTGGCCTTTCCACTGAAAATAGTTCAGAGTTGAATACTGTAGACATTTAATTGCTCTGAAATTCACTGAATATTATTTTGAAATGCAGTGGTTTTTAAAAATGGTATCTAGACTTTCTTTATCATGTCAGTAATGATTAACATCCTGAAGAAGTTTAGTGGGAAAAGGGCTAAGAAAAGGGTTATTGTTTGTAACATACTAATAGGTTTTTAAAACCACCATAGACTGTGAAGATGATAAAATACTAAATATTTGGAAGCATGCTTATCTTTATACCAAATATTGGAGGGGCACATTTGAATGTAAGAGCTATCACTGACATTCTAGCACCTACAAGGGGAGACTCTTGTAACTCACCTGTCTGAACCATATAAGCCACTGCATGAAAACTGCCATTCCCTTCACCCCCTTTAGATCATCCAAGAGAATACGCCAAACTCAACCATCGGTATTTATTTCACACTGGACATTGGGGGAATGAACATACCAGGAACTAATAGGCCTTGCTTCCTAGGAGTCTCTTATCAGGGCATGTAACATAAGATAAATCATAGCGAAGGATTTCTCCAAGGTTTCCTGCTGAGAGAAACATGACCTTTTCAAGTGTAAACTGATGGATTGAACAGGGGAAGCAATATGTAGATTTTTTAAAAAACAAGGCTGACAAAAAACCAATGACCGATCTCCCAAAGTTAGCCAGAATATCTCGCACATGTCCTTCATCAGGAAGCAAAAGGGAAAGGTTACACCTGTCTGAAACACAAGAACTTCTTAACCAAGAAATGAAGTTAAAACCAAGCTTACTCTCAGGAAATGTTATGTGGGCCAGTTCCTAATTGTCACATCAGAAGTCCTCAGGGTTCCTGGGAAAGTCGGTGGCCAGGTGTTGGCCGCACACAGCTTGTCTGCTCCAGCCGGGGCCTCTGGACTGGCTGCAGACTAGTAAGGCACCTTTCAAGTCCATGTGAAGGGAAAGTGCAAATCCCTTTAGACAGCTCTCCATGGTCTGAATTTATGGAGCCTCGTGCAGACGATGACTTTTGTAATAGTCACTTAGCTTCATGCATACATCCCAAATTTCATTTGATGCTGGCCCTTAAAGAGCCTGGTACTTGGAAAGAAATGGTCCAAATTCTTGCAAATTTACTTGACTGCAAATTTACTCTTTTATTGTCCAGAGGACAGTCTAAAAACACGAACAGAGTTTATTACTCCATAGAAAATAAACAGTCACCAAGGCCCAACTGCCCTAATTTTTTTATTCTTACACAGTTAATGCAATTGTTGGTAGCTTATTTTTTTAACGTCTCCAAGGGAGCCAGTCCTAGCTTTCTGCTGCATTCCAATCACACTGGCAATGAGAGCCAGACATTCCAAATAGACCCCAGACGGGAACTGGGGACGGGGGGGAGTGGGGGTGCCAGGCATGGCACTGCTGAGGCATCGTCTCTGCTTGATGTCTGAGCCAAGCCATTTCTGCTCAAAAATGCCTGCCTCAGTGCTCAGGTGGAATGAGGCCACCCCATGACGAAGTTCTTGCTCTTCTGGGAATCTCAGACTACTGCAATAGAAAGAGCCCCTGTGGGTGGTCTTCAGTTCTGACACTGAGAACAGTGCCCAGCCTCCACTACTTTGGATGGACTTGGATCTTCAGATCCCTGGGGCTTTGCTTTCCCTGTGCACTCACTCTAGACGATGTGCTTGTCCTGATTCTCTCTCAGTGTGTGTCCTCAGTCGCTCAGGAGTGTCTGACTTTTTGCGACCCCAATGGATTATAACCCGCCAGGCTCCTCTGTCCATGGGATTCCCCAGGCAAGAATACTGGAATGGGTTGCCATTTCCTCCCCCAGAGGATCTTCCTGACCCAGGTATGGAACCCACTTCTCCTGCATCTCCTGCATCGGCAGGGGGATTCTCTACCACTGAGGCACCTGGGAGGCCCCATTCTCTCTCAGGCCAAGAAGATCCGCCAGGTCCTGGCCTGTTGGCCCTCAGATTCAGTTTGTGCCTCTCTCTCTCTGTCTTCGCAGGCTTTGCTCTGTATCCCAGCCCGTGACTCCTGCCATCTGTGTTTCCGGGGCTCAGCTGGTTCAGAAGCTGCTTACCTCTGACTGGATTCAGCAAATGGCAAACCCAGACAAGAGACTGAGGTGTAGAAGGAAAGACTAGGGTATTTCTCCTCATGCAGTACCGCCAGCAGCCGCTGGGTGTCCTCCACAGTGGACAGAATGGGAGGGAAAAAAAAAAAAAAAACCTTGCATTCTGAATCTCCTCTTGGATTGCCAAGAAATCTTCTTTGACGTGTGAATGCTCAATATATTTGCATTTTTTCCCAGTCATCTTTTAAAGATTCACCCACAAAGATTTAACATCTGAAGAAAAAAAGGAAAAATATGAAATTCCAAGTCACTGAGAACACTGTCACTGGGCACGGAAAGAGTCACGAAAGCACCTCCAGCAACCTCCCTCCTTTCTAAGGGCACTCAGACTCTCAGACGGCACTCTTTAGAAGGTCCAGGAGCCACGGGCATGATCATCCAGCACATTTCCAGAAAGAACAGACCTCGGAGAGCCAGATCTAGGAACATGCTTTTAACAAGGCCCAGATGATGCTTCTGAACACTAAAGCCCGAGAGTAATTTCACATCTCACTAAAGTCAAAAGCAGCAGACAAATAAACAAGGATCAGGTCTTTCTTTTTCCTTTCCACTTTCTGCACCACCCTAACTCCTACAGAACAATATACTGTCTTGGAAAAAGGCGAGGGGAAAAGTACGTGTATCTTGGTACAAGCATGAAATATTGTACAGGTCTTCTTTTCACCCATCTTAAAGGGAAAAGAACAAAAAGTAAAAGAAATAAAATGTGATGCTGGCCCAAAAGAGGGGCATCCATGGGGTTAGACATAATTTAGCGACTGAACAACAACAACAAAATACTAGGAATATTCTTATATGTTCTAAAATCACATGCATATTTAGAGTCATTACTTAGAAATCATTGGGGAAAAAAAGAACTCATTCTTTTCTAGGACTTCTTTTTAGAAAGGTTAGAGAGATCTTTCTGTTATTTTTGCTTTCAACTTACACAATTCTAAATCAGATGAAATAGTGTCCTACTTACGGAAGACTTTTATTTTCATGGTGTTCTCCTTTCAATTGTTATAATAAATATAGCTACCTACAATCAGCATGCTTCAAAACTGGATGAAACCATGGCCTGTATTATATTAAAAAAAAAAAATTGGCTTCTAGAAGAAATGTAGTTATTATGAACACAATCCACTCGAATCTAAGGTAGCAGTGACAGGCAGAAGACGACATATATAGCACCTCTAGAGTAGCCCGGCTAAAGTGGTGTACATTTCAAAATAGAAACCAAATATTCCTTGGAGCTGGAGTCTTAATATTTTCTGAGTTATCAAAAAGACTTTCATCTGACATAGGACCACAGATAAATCAACCTGGGGTTGAAAACTGTTTCTGCCATGAAATAGCCATGCAAGCCATCTATTCTTCCTAAACTAATTCTTATTTTCTTATCTTTAAGATGAAGTCTTAAAATTTAAGGATAATTCCAACTTGGAAGTATATCATGCCATGCAACAGAGAGGCAACACATCAACCAGAATCCTGCCCCAAATCATATTTTATCATGTATATACTGTAAAGTTGCAAATATTAACTTAAATGACCTTCCTGTCATTGACAACAAAATAATTTCAGGTTAATCTTTGTACTATGTGGTAAATTATAGAATATCCAGACCATGCCATGACGTTTGGCTGGTATTAAAGAGGAAGAAGGTCTTCCCTGGTGGCTCAGCTGGTAAAAAATCCTCCTGCAATGCAGAAGACCTGGGTTCAATCCCTGGGTCAGGAAGATCCTACAAAACAGAAATGGAGCTTATGGCCACCTGGGAGAAAAATGAGGGGAAGGGATAATTAGGGTGTCGGGGAGGATGGGTACACACTGCTATATTGAAAATGGATAACCCACAAGGACCTCCTGTAGAGCACAGGGACCTCTGCTCAATGTCATGTGGCAGCCTGGATAGGAGGGTGTTTGGGAGAAAATGGACACGTGTATGTACGGTTGAGTTGCTCTGTTGTATACCGGAAGCTATCACAACATTGTTAATCAGCTATATTCCAATACAAAATAAAAGTTTAATTTGAAAAAAAATCTATTGTTTAACTGTTGTTTTATTTGCACTCAGGCTTAATAAAATTTTGGAACAAATTAGTCAAAAAAAGAGGACTATTTATGCTTAAGCTTACTATTAAGATAAATACATGTAAGAGTAACTGCACTTCAATAATCACAAAGACATGAATAAGGATGAGATCGTGTCCTTGGCTTATAGTTTATTAAGGGAATTTAAAAGTTGAGAAGATTCTGTTCTGCCCTGTAAACTAAAAGCCACCTAGCTGTTGAGAAATTGGAAACCACAAAGCTTAGGAAGAAAAATGAATGCTTTGAAGCATAAATTTTTCCATTAAATTATGCCAATAAACTTAGGGCCTTGAAAGTTACTAAACTCAAATATTTTTTTTAAAAAAGGAAGAAAATGCTCTTTGTCTACCTTCAAAATAAAACTGGAAATTGGAAGAACAGAATAACAAGGTTTTTTAATGCTACAAAGATAAACCGATCAATTTTATGTTCACTGAACATCAATCAGTATGAACTGAATATAAATTTATCAATATAGGAGATAATGTTTCCAATTTTTCAACTAAAAAAAAGAAGTATAGGCATGTCTCCAATTAGATCTTCCCTAAGGTTTCCAGATGAATACTTGTGCTTCCACTGGTTGAGTAAGAACACCAAAGATGAATTAAGGTTATTACATTAAGTCAAAGTAAGAACAACTCCCAAGATTTAAAAGCCACAGAAAGGTGCTGAGCTCAACTGTTCCTATTTCATACTAGTTATAATTAGTGGTAGTAGAAGAGCATGTATAATTTAAGGTTGGGTTAAAGTACAGAATGCTATGTTATTGCAGACAAATCAGTGTATTATTAGTCCCTACTAATTCAGGGCATGTACAGAATGGAATAAAGTGAATTTATTGCAGTGACTCTACTGTTCTCTTCATTTCTTTCCTCCCTCCCTAATGCTCTTTATTTTTCTTTTCCTCCCTTTGAATAAAATCAAGCCTTTGATAGGATTCAATAGACAATGTATGGATTAATTGTCACGATTCTTGGGCTCTTAAACAATTTTGCCAGTAACTGACAAAATAACTATCTGATCATTTAATTTCACTCTAAATGATAGCAGTTGAAAAGATGATTTCAATATCTGTTAATTCTATATTTATAACATACTATTGTTCAGTTTTATTTCAAGGAGGGATAAAACAGTAGAGAGCAAATATAAATCAAAGTGAAATTAGAATTGTCAGCACTTCCAACTTGTTGTTTGACAGTGTTATTTATGTTATTTATATTAGCTAACAGGAAACAACTACTGTGTTTCAACATAATAAATATAATAGAAAAAAACAAAGAAGCTTAAAAACTGAGACATAATCCCAGTATTATCTTCAAAAGATTCTTAAGTCTAGGTTTGGTTGTATACAAATTCATCTGTGTAGGTTCCCCTTATGAGGTTTTCTTATCTCATAATGGAAATATTGATTTCACTGTGACCTCTATCTCTCTTGGCTTTTAGAACTCTGGAGATCAATAATCAGGAAAAGCCATAGAATCACATCATATGAACAGGACTGCTCAAGATCCATGGATCCAGTGACCTCCCAGTGATGTGGCAGAGGGCGTGCCCTCCACTATAGCTAAGGGATGAGCCAATTTCTAAATGCTATTTTCCACCCAAATATCCCATTCTGCCCACCTCCTGTTGTCACCCTTCCCAGGCCTGTGCAATTTATGCAAATTTCAGCACCCTAAACCAAACCTCTCTTTCGAAGCTTCCATGCTTCTCTCTTCAGCCCATGCATGCTGTCTCACTCACCTTGTGCTCAAAGCCCTTTTCCTCCTCCTCACACTCCCTAACTCAACAGCCAGCACCAGTTCTTTCCCGAGCTCCAGTCGTCTGCCCTCTTCATGCCTTTTGTCCTCAATAAATACTTACACAGAAGTTATACTGAGAGCTGCGTGTACTAGAGAAAAATACCTACATTAGCTCACATTTTAGTAAGGATACACTGGGAATGTGCAGTCAATGAAGAATAGTCTAAAGAGAGGAAGCCTTGGAAACTAGTCAGCAGAAATATTCCAGTTTTGGAAAACATGTCAGAAAAGACAACATACATGAGATGGGATTTCTAAAACTGCCAACTCAGATTTAGTCTTCTTAGCCATGCTTGGATGAAATACTCCTTTCATAACATCAGGATCTGTAGTATCTGAGATATCCATGATCTCGCTTTGTGACCCTTCATTATCCGTTATGTCCAGGGAACTTCAAAGAGGCTCTGCTCTGACTTGCATCATCTGTCCTGGTGGTGGTTTAGTCACTAAGTTGTGTCGGACTCTTGCGACACCATGGACTGTAGTCCACCAGGTTCCTGTCCAATGGATTTCCCAGGCAAGAGTACTGGAGTGGGTTGCCATTTCCTTCTCCAGAGGATCTTCCCAACCCAGGGATTGATCCAGACTTCCTGCATCTCAGGTGGATTCTTTAACGACAGAGCTCCCAGGGAAGTCCTATCTTCCCAGAAGGTGTGGCAAAGAGCCAACTTCTGAAGTTGTGGGACAGACAGAATTTCCTTCGGTTTGGCATTGCCTGTTGGGTTTGTCATTGGTTGCGTTTTTTAATACTTTATCACATTTGTAATCGGAAAACATACCCATGCTGGTAGATTCAAAAGGACACCAACTAACTTAGCAGCACATCTGGTGGGCCCACTTTCAAATCACAGTGAGAGTAAAATAGAAAAGACAATATGCCTTACTATTGCCTGGAGTGATGTAAGCCATGATTCGTAGCAGTAAATCCTTTTTAAGACAGAAATGAAAAATGTAAAATACCTAAAGCAGTCTTAACAACAACAAGAAAGCTAACAAGATAGTTTTTGTTTCAATACTTATGAACTCTCTCTAATCACAGAAGGAGCATTACGATCACACAGCAAAATCATCTGGGCAGAAAGCGTACAGTCCAGGTCCTTGGTAAATACTGCAATTAGAGGAAGGTGATGGGAACACTTTTTTGCCTCAAATGTACTAAATCAGTTAATTTTTAATTAGTCACAATCATAATACACACACAAACACACATTTATCTTCTGTAATGAGGCTTCTTAAATGAGTTGTTTTTTCTTTTAATTACAGTTTGGTTAATTGAATGAAGAAACAGTTTCTCCTATAGGATAGGTGCTCAGAAGCGGAATTTATGTTTTCTGCTAGATGTGTTATTTCCTCAAATGGAACATTCTTGATTAAGGAGCCCAGACACCACAGTTCATGCTGAAGGCAGGAAATTGGGCTTCAGAACATAATGAGAATGGGTTCCCTCTGCAGCTCTTCCCATGCTCATTACAATCTTCCTTGTGAGAATAGATTCCTATTGTGGAATTTTCAATGCCTGTTATCATCTTTGTCACAAGCGTGAGGTATTCGAATTTTAATGCCTAATAAGATCCGACACAGCAGCCTGTACTGTCACTATTTTATACTCTGGACAAGAAACATATTAGGGTCTGTCAGAATATCCCAGAGGTTACAGAGCTATAAACAGAGGAGGCCTGGAATACTAGCCAATCAGATCAGCAGGTAGGACTTTTAAAAATCCACATGTCATTTTGCATCTTGGAGCATGTTGTTCATTGCTAAGTCATGTCTGACTCTTTGCGACCCCATGGACTGCAGCATGCCAGGCTTCACTGTCCTTCACTATCTCCTGGAGTTTGCTCAAGTTCATGTCCATCGAGTCTTGGAACATAATGGCTAATAATATGCTGATAATGTACTTATAACAAATGAGAGCAATGAACGTTGCACCTCAGGACACACTTATAACCACAATCCATTTTTTAAATTCTGGAAGAATATCACTCATAACCCCTAGAGTGAGAAGCAGTGACACTGTCTCGATCCTCAGAGCTGAACAGAGCCAACAGTACACTAACAGCATGACCTAAGGAAACAAACAAAACCAAAAAAAACACACTTTTTAGTCTTATGGACTCTGTGGGAGAGGGACAGGGTGGGAAGCTTTGGGAGAATGGCATTGAAACATGTAAAATATCATGTATGAAATGAGTTGCCAGTCCAGGTTCGATGCACGATACTGGATGCTTGGGGCTAGTGCACTGGGATGACCCAGAGGGATGGTATGGGGAGGGAGGAGGGAGGTGGGTTCAGGATGGGGAACACAGGTATACCTGTGGCGGATTCATTTTGATATTTGGCAAAACTAATACAATTATGTAAAGTTTAAAAATAAAATAAAATTTAAAAAATAAAATAAAAATAAAAAAACAAACCAGATGTACCATGTACAACTATTTTCTTCCCAGACATATGAGTTATTTTTTAATCTCAAAGTTCAAAAATTGAAGTCCCCACCAGGGACTTCCCTGGTGGCCCAGTGGTTGGGGATCTGCCTTTCAATGTAGGGAACATGGGTTAGATCCCTGATTGGGGAATTAGGATCCCACATCCTACAGGGCAACTAAGCATGTACAGTGCAATGAGGATCAAAACAGCAAAAAAAAAAAAAAAAAATCCACTGGAAGAACAGCAAAAATGGACAAAAAAAAAATTTTTTTTTAAATTGAGGGCCCAATGCTGACCCCACTAATTAGCTTTTGAGTCTCTATTTCCTCTTCTGTGACATGGATAATAGTATCTGCTTTGTATACCTAAGAGGATTTGGGCAAGAATTAAATGAAACAATGTGTCTGCAGACACTTTGATGAGTACAGGGTTTTTACAAACATGACATGATCGATACAATATTAATTATCTCTAAATTAGGCACACACTAAGTGAAGCCCCACTTTTGAAGACTGTTATAAAATTCATAACCGAGGCCTCCAATTTCAAGGCAAAGTGGTGGCATTGCTGGGAGTGTACAAAATCGCATGGCGGTGAGGGGCAGGTGCCCACAATAAAAGGCTTTACTCATCCCTGCAGGCACGTTCAGCTCTGTTCCCCATCCTGCAGAGCACGGGCTGAGAGCCCTTCTTATATTCTCCATGAGTTTCCCTTCAAATCACCTCTTCTTTGACACGGTTGAAAAATGTGCAGGCTAAGGAAGATAATGCAAATAGGGCAGCGTTGTCACTTACCATCCTAGCCAGCACTGGCGTTGGAAAAATGAAAAAGCTTCTGACATATTGAAACTTAGCAGCAGCATTTTCACTGGGGTGAGAACAATATTTTTAATCCTCCCTGGAAAGATCAAATTAAATCAGTGGTGAGCGCTGCCTGATCCAGCACTATGTCACTGACTCTTTGGATGAGAAGCCTACAGAAGTCTGCAGCGCCTGACTTTGTAACCCATGTCTTTCTATAGAAATTCAGGCAGCAGGAATAAAGCATTCCTATATACAGATTGACCTCAAGACAGTGAGGTGGTGTCAGAGGATGGGTGGGGACCGAAGACACACATTTTGCTGGCTTTTAGGTTTAGCCAGTCATCAAATATCACAGCTGAGCTTAAGACATGACGCAGTCAAGAGGTCTGACTTTCCTTCTCTCCAGCAAGGCAACACATCTGTATATTTCAGTGCATAAGGCTATGTATTTTGGTGATTGTATACTTACAGCAGATTCTATCAATCAATAATATGAAATGATGGCTGTATCCATTAAAAGTTCTTTTTAATGACAATTAAAATTTGAGGGCAGTGGTCTTCAAACTTTAGTGTGCATAAGAAACACCTGGAAAGCGTAAAAAATGCAGATTCTTGGAGTCTGCCTGCAGAGTCTCACTGAACAGATTTGAAATGAAACCCCAGAAATTGCATTTTTTAACAAGCACCCCAGGTGAAACTTATTCTACAGTCTTTCAATCTTAATGTGATTTTTATAATCCCAATTGCATTTAAATCCTTTGAAAGAAAAGAAGGAAAAAAAAAAATGGAAGGAGAAGGACAGCCCAAAATGCATCTTTACAGTTTTGTAGATGGTATTACTCTGGCTTTTAGAGATTGTAAATCAAAATTTTATGGCATATTAATTCATATATGAATGCTTTTTTTAAATCAATCAAATGAAAGATGTGTTCCCAGAAAATTATTCAGCTCCCCCAAAGCAAATATATTTCTTATGAGATATTTTAAGCAGCTTAGTTTTACATGTTCAAGTTAATAGTTTTAACCACAGTATTTCATTTAAGCTTAAGGCTTTAAGTTTTTGCATAACTTTGGAAGTATTCAAAACTGAAGTATAAAAGTAATGCTACTAATTCAAGGTGCTCAAACAGCCACAGCATGTTCAATCGGCAGTGAAATATTGGGTCAATGTTTCTCCAAATACAAAGCTCAGTGCTTGTCCTTACAATATCTACAGTTTTCCTTTTAAAGTCTAAGACTTCAACTACTAACTTTTCATAATGATAGGATTAAGTATAGCAAATTTAATTAGACCAGTGGTATATAGCATATAGCAATCACTCTTTTCAAACTAACCTTAATAGGTTTCTTCTTTGGAAAAAAGACTGAGCTCTCCAGCCCTAGACATCTGAACACCTTGAGTGGCACTGTTCCGTTTGTCTTTGTTCTTTGCACTTGAAACTGGGTTCTATTTCCTACAGTCCTTAACAGGGCTGGTTTCAAAGGTGTGTGACATGTACAGTCACATAGAGCCCAGCACTTGGCTTAATGCTTTACTGTCACTGTCTTGAAATTCTTCATATTTGTTTTTTAACAAGCTGACTTACTTTTCCATTTGTCCTCATAGTTGTTGTTCAGTTACTAAGCCATGTCCAACTCTTTGCTAAGTCACTTCAGTCGTGTCCGACTCTGTGGGACTCCATAGACGGCAGCCCACCAGGCTCCCCCGTCCCTGGGATTCTCCAGGCAAGAACACTGGAGTGGGTTGCCATTTCCTTCTCCAATGCATGAAAGTGAAAAGTGAAAGTGAAGTCGCTTAGTCGTGTCCGACTCCTTGCGACCCCATAGACGGCAGCCCACCAGGCTCCCCCGTCCCTGGGATTCTACAGGCAAGAACACTGGAGTGGGTTGCCATTTCCTTCTCCAATGCATGAAAGTGAAAAGTGAAAGCGAAGTCACTCAGTCGTGTCCGACTCTTAGCAACCCCATGGACTGCAGCCTACCAGGCTCCTCCGTCCATGGGATTTTCCAGGCAAGAGTACTGGAGCGGGGTGCCATCGCCTTCTCCAACTCTTTAGGACCCCACAAACTGCAGCACTCCAGGCTTCCTTATCTTCCACTCAAACTCATGTCCATCGAGTCAGTGATGCCATTCAACCATCTCATCCTCTGTCACCCCCTTCACCTCCTGCCCTCAATCTTTCCCAGCATCGGGGTCTTTTTCAATGAGTCAGCTCTTCACATCAGATGGGCAGAGTATTGGAGCTTCAGCTTCAGCATCAGTCCTCCCAGTGAAGGACTTCCAATGCTTTGAATGAAGCATCAGTTCTTAATTTGTCTTTGGGCCCAGCAATTACATATTTAGTCCTACTCCTTAATAATATGTAGGTGTAATGTTTGGTATTTCTTTCAAGAAACATTACCAGCATTGATATCCTGCTTGTGTGTGCCCACAATCCACAGATGTATCTGTTCACGGTACTGTGTGTTGAGTTAGTCACTCAGTCATGTCCAACTCTTTGCAACCCCATGGACTGCAGCCCACCAGGCTCCTCTGTGCAAGGGATTCTCCAGGCAAGAATACTACAGTGGGTAGCCATTCTCTTCTCCAGGTGATCTTCCCAACCCAGGGATCAAACCTGCATCTCCCCCATTGCAGGCAGATTCTTTACCATCTGAGCCACCAGGGAAGCTCTTCACTGTAATAAAGTTATTACCAATAACTAGACTACCGAAAGGAATAAAGATGCAGTCTCTGTCCACACAGCATTCCAAATCCACTAGTGGGACTAATCATCTATGTTAGATAGCATGCAATAAATATTCCCCATGCTTTGTCTTCATGAATAGATAGTAACAACTTCACATGAATTTATTTATAAACTAACAGAAACACTGCACCTATTATTCTAGATACAAGGAGATTGGGAATATGTCTAAAAGGCAATTAATATCAAATACTTCACATCATGAAAAACAACAGAATTGTTCACTATTTAACTGATGGTGGGTGAGTCAGGTAGACAGCTACACTGGCCTACAATGTCCAAAGTACTCCTCAGTAACACTGGCAGATAATTCTAGATGACATAAATAGTTTCCTCTTCTTCCCCCAATCATGGATACTGGTTTCTCTGTCAACTGGTTTCAAGAAAAAACCAGTTCCACATACACATGTGCTGATAATCTCTGCATAAACTTTGGAAGAAAAAGCACAGATGAAATCTCTCTGGAACCTGTGAAGGCCACAGAATGCAGGTCAGCAATAGTTTTTTTTTTTTTTTTTCCTTCTTTTTTTTTTAAATTTTATTTTATTTTTAAACTTTACAATATTGTATTAGTTTTGCCAAATATCGAAATGAATCCGCCACAGGTATACCTGTGTTCCCCATCCTGAACCCTCCTCCCTCCCCATACCATCCCTCTGGGTCGTCCCAGTGCACCAGCCCCAAGCATCCAGTATCGTGCATCGAACCTGGACTGGAGACTCATTTCATACATGATATTATACATGTTTCACTGCTATTCTCCCAAACCTCCCCCCCACCTCTCCCTCTCCCACAGAGTCCATAAGACTGATCTATACATCAGTGTCTCTTTTGCTGTATCGTACACAGGGTTATTGTTACCATCTTTCTAAATTCCATATATATACGTTAGTATACTGTATTGGTGCTTTTCTTTCTGGCTTACTTCACTCTGTATAATAGGTTCCAGTTTCATCCATCTCATTAGAACTGATTCAAATGTATTCTTTGGTGCTTCATTTAAAAAAGTAAAAAGTACTGAGCTACAAGGCGGTTATTGTATGTGCTTCGAGACATAAATTGCTATTAATGGCCTTCACAGGAGTTTGTTAGCCTGGAAGTTAAGGGTTGAAGGACTCTATACACATACTCGGGCTTCCCAGGTGACACGCGTGCTGAAGAACCCACCTGCCGATGCAGGAAACATAAGATATGCAGGTTCAATCCCTGGGTCAGGAAGATCCCTTGGTGGAGGGCATGGCACCCACTCCAGTATTCTTACCTGGAGAATCCAATGGACAGAGAAGCCTGGCAGTATACAGTCCATAGGGTTGCAAAGAGTCAGAGACAAATGAGGTGACCTGGCATGCATGCACACCCCTATTCAGCAGAATACTGATTAGTGCATTCATGTAAGGAAATTACATGACTTAAGAGAAAAGAACTACCCCAAAGAATTTGGGTGGTGGAGAAACAGACATAGAGAACAGACATGGACACGGTGGAAGGGGAGGAGGGAGAGAGTGAGATGTATGGAAAGAGTAACGTGGAAACTTACATTATCATATGTAAATTATATAGCCAATGGGAATTTGCTGTATGAGTCAGGGAACTCAAACAGGGGCTCTGTGACAATCTAGAGAGGTGGGATGGGGAGGGAGAGGGAAGGAGGGAGGGGCATAGGTGTACCTACGGCTGATTCTTGCTGATATATGACAGAAAACCACAAAATTCTGTAAAGCAATTATCCTCCAATTAAAAAAAAATGATTCGAGGGAAAATCATTGGGAACATTGTCTTTTCCTACCAACTAGAATAGAAAACTCATGACTTATAGATCATTTGATAGAAAACTGAGAGGGTCGTGTCTCAGTAACGGTTGTCGATGTGAGAGTTGGACTGT
This sequence comes from Bos taurus, assembly GCF_002263795.3. Lineage (NCBI taxonomy): Eukaryota > Metazoa > Chordata > Mammalia > Artiodactyla > Bovidae > Bos > Bos taurus. The sequence continues at coordinate 18,831,310 of NC_037354.1, forward strand.
GAAGAAGGCTGAGCGCCGAAGAATTGATGCTTTTGAACTGTGGTGTTGGAGAAGACTCTTGAGAGTCCCTTGGACTGCAAGGAGATCCAACCAGTCCATTCTAAAGGAGATCAGCCCTGGGATTTCTTTGGAAGGAATGGTGCTAAAGCTGAAACTCCAGTACTTTGGCCACCTCATGCGAAGACTTGACTCATTGGAAAAGACTGTGATGCTGGGAGGGATTGGGGGCAAGAGGAGAAGGGGACGACAGAGGATAAGATGGCTGGATGGCATCACCAACTCAATGGACGTGAGTCTGAGTGAACTCTGGGAGTTGGTGATGGACAGGGAGGCCTGGCGTGCTGCGATTCATGGGGTCGCAAAGAGTCGGACACAACTGAGCGACTGATCTGATCTGAAGCATTGCTCTGTTTTCATATAACAAGCCTTGAAAGCATGATCTGAAAAGAATAAACCTTTTTTAAACAAAGTAACTGTGTCCCAGGACAAAGTTCAAAAGTAGTGATAAAATTATACAGTACCCTAAAAGATAAAATTTACAACATCTAACATTCAATCAAAAATCACCAGGTAGGCAACGAAACACAAAAATACATCTTATAATGAAGACAAAAATCAAATTAGTTGAAACCAACCCAGAAGTTATGTAAGTGTTATAATTACTAGGAAAGAACATTGAAATAGTTATTATCTTTTCATTCCATATGTTTAAAAAGTTGAGTAGAGCCATGAGAGCTACTTAAAAGGCCAAAATTGAACTTCTAGGGATAAAAATACACCAGAAGGGAGTAATAGCAGATTAGATACTGCAGAAGAAAATGGTAGCAAACCTGAAAGCAGGTCAATAAGAATTATCCACAATGTACAGAGGAACAAAGATAAGGGTGACAGCAGATTTCTAACTGAAAAGTGCAAGTGAGAAGCCTGTGGAGTAAAATCTTGAAAATAGACGGGAAAAAATCAACCTAAACTCCTCTGTTCAGTAAAAATATCCTTTAGAAATGAAGGTAAATTATAGTTTTCCAGACACATGAAAGCAGAAATAAGTCATTAGCAGCATACTACACTATAAGAAAAGCTACAGATGATTAATCAATGCAAATTGTTATATCAAAGTATTCCTCGAGACCAACTGAACTAACGATTTTACTGTCCTCCTAAATGAAATAATCCCAGTAGGCTGATTTTGGTTTTGTTCTGTTATGTTTTAGTTCATGTGCTTAATTTTACAATTTTGTCTTTTTCATGCTTTCAACTATCAATTCTCATAATTATTGTTTTTTTTTTAACAGTCTTAATTTGCTGCTTATCAGTGGACTCAGAACCTAGATAGGAAAATGTATTAGAATTGTGAATAAATGAAGTTAAAATAGCCTGATCAGCTTTGTTTTTGTTGTTGAAATTCTCAAGGGAGTCTCAAGAGTCTTCTCTAGAACCACAGTTTGAAAGCATGAGTTCTTCAACACTCAGCTTTCTTTATGGTCCAGCTCTTACATCCGCATATGACTACTGGAAAAACCATAGCTTTGCCTAAATGGACCTATGTCAGCAAAGTGATGTCTCCGCTTTATAATATGCTGTCAAGGTTTGTCATAGCTTTTCTGAGGAACAAGCATCTAGTAATTTTGTGGCTATAGTCACTATCCATAGTGATTTTGGAGCCCAAGAAAATAAAATCAGCTGCTCTAAATCATCAATTTTGTATGATATCACTATTCACTCAGAAGCTTTTTCCTCCAACTTTATTCTTTAAAAAATATATAATAGAACAATAATAAGGAAAACTATTACATATTGAATGTCCCCTGTGTGTTAGTCATTATTTTATATCCTTTGCAAATATTATTTTTAATTTTTCCATAGCCTTCAAAATCTTCAGAATTGGCTTCTAAAATAGATAAATTTATAAGCGAAGAGGTGTAATGATAAAGTACTTTAGAATATTAGTTTCAAATCCAGATATTCCAAGATATGTTGGAGACTCAGGTTTGATACCTGAGTCAGGAAAACCCCCTGGAGAAGGAAATGGCAACCCACTCAAGTACTGTCTGGAAAATTCCAGGGACAGAGGAGCCTGGTGGGCTACAGTCCATGGGTCACAAAGAGTTGGACACAACTGAGCAACTGAGCACGCACACACAAATTCCAAGAAAAAATTGCAGCTCTTCACCTCTGGCACTATATTTGTAGAGAAATCACTTAGCCTCACATTCTTCATCTAGCCAATTCCAAAGATCATGCTCTTGCTACTACATTACCTATCCCTGTAGTTACTGGAAGCACAGTATACTTAGGTCATTCGAATATACATGAGAACATATATATGAGAAGAATATATAGTTAGAATATAAGTAAATAGATTTCTAGAATATGTTTAAGTATATATGCTTATAATGTAGTTATCTAATGTTCATAAAATAAATAACAACACCAAAATTCATCACCACACATCTATTCTTGCTACTTCGATCTTACTCTTCCAAATGAAGGAAATAAAAAATTTCAAGCACGTAAATGGCGTACTCTCAGATATCTCAGGGATAACTAGATTGACTACCTACCTCTAATAATCTCCCAAGAATAGCAAGTGCTATAGTTTTCTTAAGGGAACCCAAAGTCTGCCAAGAAAATCAGAAAGGAAAATTGGACCCTGTAGCCTGATAGATGGGTTAGATTCAGCCTGTCACTGCACAGTATGCTGCCAGAATAATTTGCAAGGACAGTGACTTAGCAATCAACCATAACTCAAGAAACACAACCACCAGTCACACAGCTGAAATAACCCCTATTTAGGCCTGATCCTCAGGACAGTGAAGGTTGCACTTCTCACTGTTGAAGGCACATTAATTCTCTCGATGTTCATTCAGCATTTTACTGGCAGCAATTTGTAGAAATGTCATTTCATTTATGCTTTTCAGATATGTACTGAATTTAGAGATGGCTTCTTTTCCAAATGATCAATGAACTCCAACTGTAAGGGTCTCTGAGTCAGAATAGGAAGCCTCATGTACCTAGGTAGATCTAACCTTTCCTTTGATTTCACTTGGACCTCAAATTAATGTTTCATCACTTACACTGCTGCTCATGACTAATTTATACTCTGTGGGATTATTATGACATCCCACTCAGGGTAGCATCTCTGAAATTTAAAGAATGAAGAGCAGTGAATTATCTGTGAATATGGGCTAGAATGAATCATTTCAAAGCAGAGTGGGAATATATGTAATAGACTGCAGGCCAGGGGCCAAGTCAACACCAGAGGCCATTTCCTCACACTTGAGATACTGACCAATCAATCATCTGGCACCTTATTCTCAGCATCCTGCCTGCACCCCTCTTCTCTCTTCCTCTGACTTTTTCTCTCTCTATTCAACCGTCCTCACTTATTCCTCTTTCTTTTTCTTATCTTTTTTCTTTTTCTCCATTTCCTTTGCCCCATTTCTCTTTTCTTTTCCTTCATCCTTTACACCACCCATTATATAATATAAAATTCAAGTCTAGTTGTTATATTCATTGAATTATGTTTTACAGCCCTACTCTATTAAAAACTGGACAGTTTTTCATTGATTTTTGCCCCAAGCTGAGCCAAAAACAAGCCTTGTATTAGGGACTCACAAATCTGAAATTCACTTTTGAATCATCTATGTTTTGGTAATAGCCTGAAAGAATGTTTTCCTTTTCTTCTGAGAAGCTGATTAAAAATAGGAAAGAAGAAAATCAAATGTGAAGCCAAGTAGTTAAATACAACTTGATTATATCAAGTAGCCTTTGATCGTGTAAAAATTCCAACAAAGACTGAAAATGAAGTTCCATTATTTAGCCCTAAAAGGGTATTTTGTGGAAGTGTAGAAATACCCAAGGCTATGAATGTTTCTATATATATCTTACATGGAAGTTGCCAGAGGACAGAGAAGCAAAATTCATGATGTTTGATGAGGATTTCAAGAATTCTGAAGAGTGTCTTACTAGAAACAGGGCGCAAATTACTTAGAAACTCAAGAAAAATGTCAGCAAGTGAAAAAAAGAACATGGATGAAGCATAACAGCTAGCTACTGCTACAATAACCTTAAATCAATCAACAAATATATACTTAGGGTCTACTCCACACCAAACCCTCTGCCAGGTGTTAAAGCATACAGAGCGCACATGTTGCAATGGGGAGGAAAAGAAATTTAAAAAGTGAAATGTGATTTAGAGATAGGAAGAGGGTGCCATGGAAACACGGCCCTCTAATTCAGAGATGTAGTGATGGCTTCCTGAAGAAGGTGGAATCTCTCCAAGTTTCAGAGGGGATTAGGAGGTGGAGAAGGAGGATGAAACCATGTTTTAAGCATAAAGAGAATCTGGTTCAAATACAAGGAGACAGGAAAGAACAGATTGCTGAAGACACTCAAATGTAGCATCTGACATCAGAAATTTAGATCCCACAATTTTTAAATGCATGAAATTAAGTGAGTTATTTCACTCTTCTCCATTTCCATTTTCCAATCTGTTTAAGAGACTTATGGTGAAGATACAATGGGAGTTCTCAAATTTGCCTACCACAGAGTCTAGCACAAAGTATGCCACATAAGTGTTCCATGTAATTGCAATTTATCTAATCTAGTATATGCAGAGTACATCATGAGAAATGCTGGGCTGGAAGAAGCACAAGCTGGAATCAAGATTGCCGGGAGAAATATCAATAACCTCAGATATGCAGATGACACCACCCTATGGCAAAAAGTGAAGAGGAACTCAAAAGCCTCTTGATGAAAGTGAAAGAGGAGAGTGAAAAGGTTGGTTTAAAGCTCAATATTCAGAAAACAAAGATCATGGCATCTGGTCCCATCACTTCATGGGAAATAGATGGGGAAACAGTGGAAACAGTGTCAGACTTTATTTTTCTGGGCTCCAAAATCACTGCAGATGGTGACTGCAGCCATGAAATTAAAAGATGCTTACTCCTTGGAAGGAAAGTTATGACCAACCTAGATAGCATATTCAAAAGCAGAGACATTACTTTGCCAGCAAAGGTCCGTCTGGTCAAGGCTATGGTTTTTCCAGTGGTCATATATGGATGTGAGAGTTGGACTGTGAAGAAAGCTGAGTGCCAAAGAATTGATGCTTTTGAACTGTGGTGTTGGAGAAGACTCTTCAGAGTCCCTTGGACTGCAAGGAGATTCAACCAGTCCATTCTAAAGAAGATCAGTCCTGGGTGTTCTTTGGAAGGAATGATGCTAAAGCTGAAACTCCAGTACTTTGGCCACCTCATGCAAAGACTTGACTCATTGGAAAAGACTCTGATGCTGGGAGGGATTGGGGGCAGGAGGAGAAGGGGATGACAGAGGATGAGATGGCTGGATGGCATCACCGACTCGATGGACGTGAGTTTGAGGGAACTCATGGAGTTGGTGATGGACAGGGAGGCCTGGCGTGTTGCAATTCATAGGGTCGCAAAGAGTCGGACATGACTGAGCGATTGAACTGAACTGAACTGAGTACAGGAAAGATAGTAAAATACATTATTATTTTATGCAACTCAAAGAAATATTAACTGCAATTAATACTAAGCTATAATCAATTCTAAGATTCATCCTAATTTCAAAAAAACCCTAAAATGTGAGGGAAAAAATTGTGCAGCTTAGAATGCATGAAATATAGTTAGTTTATTCCCCTGACTCCATTCTGTATATTGAAACTGAAAAAATTCAAGATATGACCATTATCAACTGTCAAAATGGATGTGAAGATTTAAATAAAGTATACCAGGAAGACACAACTGATTTTGTAGTTAACTCTTCATATATCAGTGCATGTGTTTATTTGTTAAGAGCCAATATCATTCTGGGTATTTATCCAAAGAACACAAAAACACTAATTCAAAAAAAGATGTGTACACCCATATGTTCATTGCAGTATTATTTACAACAGCCAAGATGTAGAAACAACCAAAGTGGCCATGGATAGATACGTGGATAAAGAAGATGTGGTATATATACACGAAGGACTACTACTTAGCCTTTAAAAAGAATGAAATCCTGCAATTTGTGACAACATGGAAGGATCCTGAAAGTATTGTGCTAAGTGAAGTAAGTCAGACAGAGAAATACAACGACCATATGATTTCACTCATAGGTGGAATTTAATAAACCAAATCAAACAAACAAAATAAAGCAAATACAGACTCCCAGGTACAGAGAACAGACTGATGGTTACTGGGAGGAAGGGGGTTTAGGGATGGGTAAAATGAGTGAAGGGGGTCAGTTGTATGGTGATGGCTGCAAACTAGATTTATGATGGAGATCATCTTGTAGTATATACAAATGTCAAATTATAATGCTGTACACCTCAAACTTAAAAAAAAAAAGATTAAAGTCAGCTAGACATACCGCACTATTTCTTTATATTTTCAGGTTGAATCACACAATCCTCTAGTTCTTATGTCAAGTGAAATATACCTATTTTCATATGAAATATATAATTGTGTGCTTCAGATTTAATAAAATAAAATTCTGATCTCTTATCTTCCCAAGTATCCCAAACACCGTTAGTGTTTGCAATTCTGGTCAGTAGATTTACAAAATGAGTGGCTTTTAAATTTTTTTAATTTTAAAAAAGTTTAAATTTTTAAAAAATCAATATCATATCAATCAATAATTATTGAATCTTTGTTGCCGTAATACATCAAATATGTTAGCAGCTGTATTTCTTCCTGCAGCCATTCCTATTGTTACCTGGCTATCTTTCATAATATGCTTCCCTGGTGGCTCAGACCGTAAAGAATCTGCCTATAATGCAGGAGACCAGGGTTCAATCCCTGGGTCAGGAAGATCCCCTGGAAGAGCTCATGACTACCCACTCCAGTATTCTTGCCTGGAGAATTCTACGGACAGAGGAGCCTGACAGGCTACAGTCCATGGGATCTCAAAGAGTCAGACACAATTGAGTGACTAACAATTCACTTCTATTTTTCATTAAAGCAATGGATAGTTGGTCAGTATGTTAAATTCCATGGACCAAACAGAAGGAAGTGTGACCTAAGAAATACAATAATAATTGTCCACTTACAATTCATTTATATTTGCATGATTAGATTCATTCTAGCCCCTATAGAACTACTGAACTACTGCTTACTGATTTTTAAAGAGTATTTAAATATTAGCCCACATTCCTCTCAAGTTAGCATTTCCAGGCAATCTCAACCTTGTCCAGCTATAAGCTCAAAGGCCTTTTGAAAAACGACACTGCCAAAGTTACTCTGACAGAAATGGTATTTTTCAAAATAAATGAGAAGCATGAAAGGGAAATAGGATTTCTTAAATATTTTCTTAATGCTAATGAGAACGACTATTGGTGATATGCTCTTAATTATTAACAAAGAATGTCAAGGGGAAACACTAAGTTACTTCTCAAACTTAAGTTATTTACTAGAGAGAAAACATAAGAAAGATGTGAGGCAAACTTGATGACTGAACCAGATTCTAGAATTCTTTACCCAGTATAGCAACCACTAAGCTACTGAGGCTCTGATGTACTTGAATGTGGCCTCTTCAGATTAACATGTGTTTTCAGTGTGAAACACACAGTGGGGTTTCAATGATTTGGTACAAAAAAAGAATATTTTCATACTTATTTCAGCATAAATTTTTTATTGTGCTTGCATGTTCAAATAAGAAATATTTTCAATGCATTGGGTTAAATAAAATATATTACTAAAATTGGTTGCACATGTTCTTTTTACTTGTTTTAATGTAGCTACTGGAGAAATCTTAAGTTTCATACAGGCTCACATTTGTAGCTCACATATTTCTATGCAGAGGGCTCTTGCAGAGGTGGCCCTGTGTAAAAGGCACAGACCAGCTGCCTGGGAGTTCTCCAAAGCAATGGTGAGAGGTACACAGCTGTTTATTCAGCTCGCATGACCTCACTCCCCAACGAGTCTATGTAAAGCAAAGTATTGAATGGATGTGCAATGCGTTTTTGTGAGGAAAAAACTACCCAGTTTACTGGGTAGTTCTGTGCTTGGTGGCTCAGTTGTATCTCACTCTTTGTGACCTTGTAGACTGTAGCCCACCAGGCTCCTCTGTCCATGGATTTTCCAGGCAAGAATATTGAAGTGGGATGCCACTTCCTACTCCAGGGGATCTTTCTGACCCAGATTCAAATGCATGTCTCTTGCATCTCCTGCACTGGCAGGCAGATTCCAAACCACAAATGCCACTGGGAAGCCCCAACATGCATATAAAAATGCATTTAAAGAACTCTCAGGAGACCTCTGAGTGCACTGTCAACAGAAACCATCTACAACAAGAACTTTTGTTCTTCCAAATACACACTCATCCTACAAACCTGCAGTTTTTTTTGTTTCTCTCCTAGTTTTTCACTAGCCTTCTGAAGCATAATCCAGTGTGTCAGAACAGTCTTGAGCTTGGATTCCTTTCAAAGATGTAAGAAACATTCCTTTTAAAACACATTAAGTAGTTTCTGCCAACTCGAGATTTCGTTAAGTCGGGAAAGAGTGTCATCCATGTCTTGGTGACAAGTTTAGAGGTGTCCGTGGCATTTGGCCAGGTACCATTCAATTCATTTAGTGTTTCCTGCCTCGGGAACCTACCATCCCCCAAGGCTCTTCATCACCAGATTCCACAGGTGGTCACCCACGTGGTAGGTGACTTCCTAATATTCACACTGACAAGGGTGAGATGGAAAGAAAGAAGACACCCAAGTGGCAGGACTGAGAGTTCAAAGTCACAACCAGTGTTTGTTCCTCGTGCCCTTCCCAGCGCCCAGGTTTCCCTGTGGACAGGAATGAGCTAGAGTGCACAGTAGCCCTGAGCCCTGACCGCACATCAGAACCATCTGAGGACCTCTCAAAACACACCAGCCCCCAAGGCTCTGCTCTTGGGGATCCCAATTTAAACTTTTTCTGCCTGTGAGGCCCCAACATAGATAATCTTTAAATCTTAACAACAATAACAATGCAGATGCCTAGGCCCTACTTTAGCAATTCCAATAGGGAGCATCTGTCTACAATATTGTAAGGGCTCAGTCATGTCTGACTCTTCGGGATTCCCTGGAGTGTAGACCGCCAGGCTCCTCTGTCCATGGGATTCTCTGGGCAAGAACACCCTTTTAGGAGAAGGTAGCCATACCCTTCTCCACATATCAAACCTGGGTCTCCTGCATTGCAGGCAGATTCTTTACCGACTGGGCCACCAGGGAAGACTGTGAAGCCTGCATCAGAGTTGCCCGGAGGGCTGGTTAAAACACAGATTGCTAAACCAACCCTGCAGGAGGTCTGGAATGTGGTCCACAGTGGGCATTATCACTATGCCCAGGAACTGCTGGTGCCTGTGGGCCGTGGTCCACATTTTGAGGACGACTCAGGAATACATAGCCTTCTCTGCCTCTTTCCTCTAGTCCTTCTTCTGTGACAATGAGTGGGTGATCTCACTATAGAGTTTGGGAGAAGAAACAATACACAGCAGAGAAACTTCCTCTCCCTTTTTCCCGGTGTGGAGCCAGGAGAGAGATGATATATCAGGGGAGGCTGTCTGCTCACACACGAGGATGCCCTCTGGCTTTTATTTTGTTCTGTTTTGCTTGGGGAAGGAGAGTTCAGTTTAGGGGGAAGTATTAGCAGAGCTAAAGTCATTTCCCAACATGATTAGAATTTTTAAAATATATAACATGTTTTAAAATGTTGGTCTCAAAAATAAATAAATAAAAAATAAAATGTTGGTCTCCATTCTTCCGTCTTCTGCATATATGTCTCATTATATTCTGAACTCCACAGGGAAAAATGAGTGTCATGTATTAGCCTCCTAAAATGCCAACATAATTCCCCTTTTGCAAGGGTTCCTCTTCTTAGCGCTTTGAAAGCCTTATAAACAATTTCATTGACTGGTGAACAGAGCTGTAAAATCTGAGGCTAAAACATGGCCCTGTTCAATGGGATCAATTCTTTGAAGGAGGGAGAAGATAGACACGGCACGCCCACAATAAACAGTTACTAAGATGTATGGGTGAGCTCAACATCGCTCCACTCCACAAGTTTCACCTTATTCAGCTCTAATTTTCTACCACTACCATAAAAATATATATGAGAGACACCCAGATACCAGCAAGTAAGAATCATCAAATCAAACAAATAGTGAGAAATAATAATAATAATGTGCCTCTGCTAGATGCTGTCCTAACTGCCTGCTACGCAGTGTCTCCCACTATACGACTCTCTGCACAGGTAAATATTAGTAGGTAAGGAAATGTAAGGCATGGCATGGCTGTGTTAATACTGGGCCAAAATAAGACTGAGGTTATTGTATTCATGCACTGGTCTGTCTGGGTGGGAAGCTGACATGATGTCCACTGTATGCATGTAGTTGCAGACAACACCTTTTCAGGGGCTGTGAAAGAGGCAAAGAAATAAAATATGTCATATCCATTCCCTAAGCTCAAAAAGCATGTGGCCTAGTTACAGAGTTAAAAGCACGTGGAATGGATATGTATCAAGGCTAGTCTCTCAAATCATCCCGCTCTCTCTTTCTCCCACTGAGTCCAAACCTCTGTTCTTCGCATCTGTGTCTCCTTTGCTACCATGTGTAAAATAGATGACCAGTGCAAGTTTGATGCATGATGCAGGGTGCCCAAAGCCAGTGCCCTGCAACAGTCTGGAAGGATGGGGTGGGGACAGAGGCGGGAGGGGGTTCAGGATGGAGGGGAC